>NC_134499.1:18096775-18161775 GCF_040206685.1 Ascaphus truei
GGGGTAACCCAGAAGGGGATAGCCATATAGGGACGGCGCTGGTCTTTGAAGTGGAACGAGCAAGACAGAAAAAAACTGTGTCCTATGGCCTTTAAAGTCACTTGAATTTCCCAGTTGTACAGGTACCCAAAATAAGATTACGTAAACAGGCAGTATTATAGAGCAGTACTAACGTGTTATATTCCCGTCTCCCACTCTGCGTCTGCCTGTAAGTGAGTACAGGTAAGTGAGCACAGGTAAGTGTCCCACAGATAAGTGAGCACAGGTAAGTCCTACAGGTAAGTAAGCACAGGTAAGTGTCCCACAGATAAGTGAGCACAGGCAAGTGTCCCACAGGTAAGTGAGCACAGGTAAGTCATATAGGTAAGTGAGCACAGGTAAGTCCTACAGGTAAGTGAGCACAGGTAAGTCCCACATGTAAGTGAGCACAGGTAAGTGCCCCACAGGTAGGTGAGCACAGGTAAGTGTCCCACAGGTAAGTGAGCACAGGTAAATCCTACAGGTATGTGAGAACTGGTGAGTGTCCCACAGGTAAATGAGTAAAAGGAGAGGAATATGAGAGGGTGCTGCACAATGAGAGGGATAGCAGCGGGTGCTGCACAAGGAGAGGGATAGCAGCGGGTGCTGCACAAGGAGAGGGATAGGAGAGGGTGCTGCACAAGGAGAGGATAGCAGCGGGTGCTGCACAAGGAGAGGGATAGCAGCGGGTGCTGCACAAGGAGAGGGATAGGAGAATGTGCTGCACAAGGAGAGGGATAGCAGCGGGTGCTGCACAAGGAGAGGGATAGCAGCGGGTGCTGCACAAGGAGAGGGATAGGAAAATAGGACCTCTCCCAGATCTTACACTGGGGTTCTGGGTGGGTCCGCTCTCCCAGCACGTACACTGGGATTCTGGGTGGGTCGGCTCTCCAGACTCTTACACTGGGGTTCTGTGTGGGTCAGTTCTCCCAGCTCTTACACTGTGGTTCTGGGTGGGTCCGCTCTTCTGGCTCTTACATTGGGGTTCTGGATTTGGATCTACATATTATTCATGTTTTTGGTTTACGGTTGTTTTTAAATTATGGGAAAAAGCTGCACTCTCTGCTTTATATACACACAATATACTGTATATGCTGCCCTTTGTGTGTGTGTGTGTGTGTATATATATATACTGAAAATCTTGGTTGTGAGTGTCTGTAGACCATTTGATTGGTCCGTCGGTCCGGCCGCCCTCCCACAGCTCTCATTGGCTGGTGTGTCTCGCCCCCTCCCCCGTTGTGGGGGTGGCATTTGGGTGGTTGGGTGGGGAGTGGTCCACGCGACCCATGGCGGTGTGCGGTGGTACTGCTGCGGTGGCTGTACTGATGGTGATTGTATGGGTGGTGCTGATTTGGGAGGGTTTGGTGCTGATGTGGGGGGTGCCAATGGGGGAGGTGCAAAGGTGCTGATGTGTGGGTGCTAATGGTGTTGATGGGGCCGATAATGGCGGGGGCCGAGCATGCAGGTGTGCTGGGGGGCCATGGGATACCGGTGTGCTGGGGATACCGTGTGTGTGTATACATGTGTGTGTGTATACATTGTGTGTGTGTATACATTGTGTGTGTGTGTGTGTATACATTGTGTGTGTGTATACATTGTGTGTGTGTACGTGTGTGTATACTTGTGTGTGTTTGTCTATGTGTGTGTGGGTGTATACGTGTGTGTGTTTGTCTATGTGTGTGTGTGGGTGTATACGTGTGTGTGTCTACGTGTGTGTGTGTGTCTACGTGTGTGTGTATGTCTACGTGTGTGTGTGTATGTGTGTGTATGTCTACGTGTGTGTGGGTGTCTACGTGTTTGTGTGTGTGTGTCTACATGTGTGTGTGAGTGTGTCTACATGTGTGTGTGTGTGTGTGTCTACATGTGTGTGTGTGTGTGTGTCTACATGTCTGTTTGAGTGTGTGTCTACATGTGTGTGTGTGTCTACGTGTGTGTGTCTGTGTGTGTGTGTCTGTGTGTGTGTGTCTACGTGTGTGTGTGTCTACGTGTCTACATGTGTGTGTGTCTACGTGTGTGTGTCTACGTGTGTGTGTGTGTGTCTACATGTGTGTGTGTGTCTACGTGTGTGTGTGTGTCTACATGTGTGTGTGTGTCTACGTGTGTGTGTGTGTCTACGTGTGTGTGTGTGTCTACGTGTGTGTGTGTGTGTCTACGTGTGTGTGTGTCTACGTGTGTGTGTGTGTGTCTACGTGTGTGTGAGTGTCTACGTGTGTGAGTGTGTGTGTGTCTACGTGTGTGTGTGTGTCTACGTGTGTGTGTGTCTACGTGTGTGTTTAGGTGTGTGTATACGTGTGTGTGTGTGTGTGTGTGTGTATACGTGTGTCTGTGTGTATACGTGTGTCTGTGTCTGTGTATGTGTGTGTGTATGTATAGAGGGGTATGTGTGTATAGGTGTGTGTGTGTGTGTGTATAGGTGTGTGTAAACATGTGTGTTTGTGTGTGTAGATGTGTGTGTATACCTGTGCGTGTCTACGTGTGTGTGTGTGTCTACGTGTGTGTGTGTGTGTGTGTGTGTGTGTGTGTGTGTGTGTCTCTACGTGTGTATGTGTCTGTCTACATGTGTCTGTGTGTGTGTCTGTATATATAGGAAACCATGTTAAAAATGTTTTTTGAAGCAAAAAGTGGCACTGTCTGCTCATTTGCATGTCATTTCCCAGAATCCCTTGCTGTAGTGGAAGTGCTGTGTGCTGGGTGATAATGGGGAAAGGCGGGGTTGCAGACCTGCCTAAGACATGCAGATGAGCATACAGTTGTATTTATTTATATATATATATATATATATGTATGTATGTATGTATATGTGTGTGTGTGTCTCTGTGTATATATATTTCCACACCTACCCACACCATTTATATCCACTCCCACTCCACACACACCTTTTGTAAAGCACTGTATATACTGTGGGCTCTCTATTCACTTATATTCACACAGATACAGATACACACACACACTCTTACATCACTTGCTTTCAGGAACCTTTTGACACCTCTAGCCATAAAACATATCCAACCGGGGGAAGGACCAGCACAGATAACATTCCAAGAGACACTGTTTTTAAGTATACCTTTTGCTTGCTTCATTCATTGTAACATCGCCGGAAGAAGAGATCAGTGTATCTCGAAAGCTCGCACAAATAAAAGCATTTCGTTAGCCACAGAACGATATCATCTATTTATTTTTTGATTTTATATATATATATATATATATATTAGTGTGTGTGTGTATATGTGTGTGTATATGTGTGTGTGTTTTTGTGTGTGTGTGTGTGTGTTTCTGTGTGGTTGTGTGTGTTTGTGTGTGTGTGTGTGTTTGTGTTTGTTTTTTTGTTTGTTGGGATCAGGCCGGTGATGAAGGAATGTGTTTGGGGGGGGGGAGCTGCTTACCTTACAGCATACAGCAGCTCCCTCCTGCAGGCCGGGAGCTGGACAGAGGGCATGTGGAGGGGGGGAAGCTGCACGGAGAGCAGCACGGGGCATGTGGAGGGGGGGTGAGCAGCACGGGGCATGTGGAGGGGGGGTGAGTGGCACAGAGAGCATCAGAGGGCATGTGTGGGGTCCCTCCTGCAAGGCGGGAGTGCCCCCCCGCCCCCGAGGAGCGTGTGGCGAGGCCCATGGATAGCGGTGTCAGTGGCTGGTGAGTGTGACCAATGAGAGGTGTGCGGGGGCGGGCGGGCCAAGGCAGCCATCTCATTGGCCTGAGGCAGAGTGACGGGCCAAAGGTCCAATGCGATTGCCCCTAGACACAGGGAGACACAGTACAGACAGGCAGACATACATACAACGGTTTGAGAAATATAGATATAGATAGATAAAACTGAAAATCTTGGTTGAGTGTCTGTAGACCATTTGATTGGTCCTTCGGTCCGTCCTTCGGTCCGCCCGCCCTCCCACAGCTCTCATTGGCCGGTGTGTCTCCCCCCGTGTGTCCCGTCCCCCCCCCCCCCCCACGGCTCTCATTGGCCAGTGCGCTCAAATCCAGGGCTCCCCAACCCCCAGGCACACTGCTGCGGCTGCCTGAGGTGAGGAAATGCTCTCTGGTTGTGGTGGTGTCCGCTGTTGCTGCTGGGGGGAGAGGCTTAACTGAGACTGAGTTTTTGCCCCCCTCAGCTCCGTTTTGGCCCCCCCAGCTCTGTTTTGGCCCCCCCCAGCTCCGTTTTTGCCCCCCCTGCTCCGTTTTTGTCCCCCACCGCTCCGTTTTGCCCCCCCCCACCAGCTCAGTTTTTGCCCCCCCCCCACAAGCTCCGGTTTTGGCCCCCCCCCACAAGCTCCGGTTTTGCCCCCCCCTCAGCTACGTTTTTGGCCCCCCCACAAGCTCCGTTTTTGCCCCTTTCAGCTCCGTTTTTGCCCCCCCAGCTCCGTTTTTGCCCCCCCCCCACACACACACAGTGACAGACACAGTGACACCCCCCTTCCCCCTGCCCCTGCCTTCCCCCCTGCCGCTGCGTTCCCCCCCCCTACCGCTGACTTCCCCCCCTGCCTTCCCCCTGCCTTCCTCAGCCCTTGCCTTTCTCCAGCCCCTGCCTTCTTCCCCCCCCTGCCTTCTCCACCCCGCCCCTGCCTTCTCCCCCCTCCTGCCTTCTTCCCCCCTGCTGCCCCTGCCTTCCCCCCCGCCCCTGCCTTTCCCCCCCGCCCCTGCCTTTCCCCCCACCCCTGCCTTCTCCCCCCCGCCCCTGCCTTCTCCCCCCCTGCCCCTGCCTTTCCCCACCCCCCACCCCTGCCTTCTCCCCCTCCCCCTGCCTTCTCCCCCCCCCGCCCCTGCCTTCTCCCCCCTCCCCTGCCTTTCCCCGCCCCTGCCTTCTCCCCCCTGCATCTCCCCCTCACCCGCCCTCCCGCCTCTGCCTTTCACCCACCCGCCCGCCCTCCCGCCTCTGCCTTTCACCCACCCGCCCGCCCTCCCGCCTCTGCCTTTCACCCACCCGCCCGCCCTCCCGCCTCTGCCTTTCACCCACCCGCCCGCCCTCCCGCCTCTGCCTTTCACCCACCCGCCCGCCCTCCCGCCTCTGCCTTTCACCCACCCGCCCGCCCTCCCGCCTCTGCCTTTCACCCACCCGCCCGCCCTCCCGCCCTCTGCCTTTCACCCACCCGCCCGCCCTCCCGCCTCTGCCTTTCACCCACCCGCCCGCCCTCCCGCCTCTGCCTTTCACCCGCCCGCCCTCCCGCCTCTGCCTTTCACCCGCCCGCCCTCCCGCCTCTGCCTTTCACCCGCCCGCCATCCCGCCTCTGCCTTTCATCCCGCCTCTGCCTTTCACCCACCCGCCCGCCCTCCCGCCTCTGCCTTTCACCCACCCGCCCGCCCTCCCGCCTCTGCCTTTCACCCACCCGCCGCCCTCCCGCCTCTGCCTTTCACCCACCCGCCCGCCCTCCCGCCTCTGCCTTTCACCCACCCGCCCGCCCTCCCGCCTCTGCCTTTCACCCACCCGCCCGCCCTCCCGCCTCTGCCTTTCACCCACCCGCCCGCTCTCCCGCCTCTGCCTTTCACCCACCCGCCCGCCCTCCCGCCTCTGCCTTTCACCCACCCGCCCGCCCTCCCGCCTCTGCCTTTCACCCACCCGCCCGCCCTCCCGCCTCTGCCTTTCACCCACCCGCCCGCCCTCCCGCCTCTGCCTTTCACCCACCCGCCCTCCCTCCCGCCTCTGCCTTTCACCCACCCGCCCTCCCTCCCGCCTCTGCCTTTCACCCACCCGCCCTCCCTCCCGCCTCTGCCTTTCACCCACCCGCCCTCCCTCCCGCCTCTGCCTTTCACCCACCCGCCCTCCCTCCCGCCTCTGCCTTTCACCCACCCGCCCTCCCTCCCGCCTCTGCCTTTCACCCACCCGCCCTCCCTCCCGCCTCTGCCTTTCACCCACCCGCCCTCCCTCCCGCCTCTGCCTTTCACCCACCCGCCCTCCCTCCCGCCTCTGCCTTTCACCCACCCGCCCTCCCTCCCGCCTCTGCCTTTCACCCACCCGCCCTCCCTCCCGCCTCTGCCTTTCACCCACCCGCCCTCCCTCCCGCCTCTGCCTTTCACCCACCCGCCCTCCCTCCCGCCTCTGCCTTTCACCCACCCGCCCTCCCTCCCGCCTCTGCCTTTCACCCACCCGCCCTCCCTCCCGCCTCTGCCTTTCACCCACCCGCCCTCCCTCCCGCCTCTGCCTTTCACCCACCCGCCCTCCCTCCCGCCTCTGCCTTTCACCCACCCGCCCTCCCTCCCGCCTCTGCCTTTCACCCACCCGCCCTCCCTCCCGCCTCTGCCTTTCACCCACCCGCCCTCCCTCCCGCCTCTGCCTTTCACCCACCCGCCCTCCCTCCCGCCTCTGCCTTTCACCCACCCGCCCTCCCTCCCGCCTCTGCCTTTCACCCACCCGCCCTCCCTCCCGCCTCTGCCTTTCACCCACCCGCCCTCCCTCCCGCCTCTGCCTTTCACCCACCCGCCCTCCCTCCCGCCTCTGCCTTTCACCCACCCGCCCTCCCTCCCGCCTCTGCCTTTCACCCACCCGCCCTCCCTCCCGCCTCTGCCTTTCACCCACCCGCCCTCCCTCCCGCCTCTGCCTTTCACCCACCCGCCCTCCCTCCCGCCTCTGCCTTTCACCCACCCGCCCTCCCTCCCGCCTCTGCCTTTCACCCACCCGCCCTCCCTCCCGCCTCTGCCTTTCACCCACCCGCCCTCCCTCCCGCCTCTGCCTTTCACCCACCCGCCCTCCCTCCCGCCTCTGCCTTTCACCCACCCGCCCTCCCTCCCGCCTCTGCCTTTCACCCACCCGCCCTCCCTCCCGCCTCTGCCTTTCACCCACCCGCCCTCCCTCCCGCCTCTGCCTTTCACCCACCCGCCCTCCCTCCCGCCTCTGCCTTTCACCCACCCGCCCTCCCTCCCGCCTCTGCCTTTCACCCACCCGCCCTCCCTCCCGCCTCTGCCTTTCACCCACCCGCCCTCCCTCCCGCCTCTGCCTTTCACCCACCCGCCCTCCCTCCCGCCTCTGCCTTTCACCCACCCGCCCTCCCTCCCGCCTCTGCCTTTCACCCACCCGCCCTCCCTCCCGCCTCTGCCTTTCACCCACCCGCCCTCCCTCCCGCCTCTGCCTTTCACCCACCCGCCCTCCCTCCCGCCTCTGCCTTTCACCCACCCGCCCTCCCTCCCGCCTCTGCCTTTCACCCGCCCTCCCTCCCGCCTCTGCCTTTCACCCGCCCTCCCTCCCGCCTCTGCCTTTCACCCGCCCTCCCTCCCGCCTCTGCCTTTCACCCACCCGCCCTCCCTCCCGCCTCTGCCTTTCACCCACCCGCCCTCCCGCCTCTGCCTTTCACCCACCCTCCCTCCCGCCTCTGCCTTTCACCCACCCGCCCTCCCTCCCGCCTCTGCCTTTCACCCACCCGCCCTCCCTCCCGCCTCTGCCTTTCACCCACCCGCCCGCCCTCCCGCCTCTGCCTTTCACCCACCCAAGCCTCTGCCTTTCACCCAACCGCCTGCCCTCCCGCCTCTGCCTTTCACCCACCCAAGCCTCTGCCTTTCACCCAAACGCCTGCCCTACCGCCTCTGCCTTTCACCCAACCGCCTGCCCTCCCGTCTCTGCCTTTCACCAGCCCTCCCTCCTCTGCCTTTCACCCACCCGCTCGCCCTCCCGCCTCTGCCTTTCACCCACCCGCTCGCCCTCCCGCCTCTGCCTTTCACCCAAAGCCTCTGCCTTTCACCCGCCGCCCGCCCTCCCACCTCTGCCTTTCACCCACCCGCTCGCCCTCCCGCCTCTGCCTTTCACCCACCCGCCACACTCCCGCCTCTGCCTTTCACCCACTCGCCGCTCGCACTCCCGCCGCCCTCCTGCCTTTCACCCACCCGCCGCCCTCCCGCCTTTCACCCACCCGCACTCCCGCCACCTCCCACCTCTGCCTTTCACCCATCCGCTGCCTCACACCCCTGCGCCACACAGCCACCGCCAGCACCTGCCGCCTCTCACCCACCCGCCACACTCAGCACACACCTGCCGCCTCCCGCCCCTACGCACCGACATCACTACCAGCCGCCGCACCCGCTCACCACCAACCCGGCGCCTCCCGCCTAACACCCACCCGCCACACTCACACCCCTACGCACCGACATCACTGACCAGCCGCCGCCCGAACTCACCAGACACCCGCCGCCTCACACCCTAGCGAGACCCCCACCCACAGCCAGCACTCACTACCCACCCGCCACCCGTACTGAACACCCACCCGCCGCCTCACACCCGCTCACACCCTAGCGGGACCCCCACCCACAGCCAGCACTCACTACCCACCCGCCACCCGTACTGAACACCCACCCGCCGCCTCACACCCGCTCACACCCTAGCGGGACCCCCGCCCACAGCCAGCACTCACTACCCACCCGCCACCCGTACTGAACACCCACCCGCCGCACACCCACTCACACCCTAGCGGGACAGACACCTCACATTTTTACATCACTTATGTCACCAAAATATACATTGTACTGTGGTGTCTTTACAATAAACCATTTTTATACAACATCGTATTACATTTTCTTCCATGTTTCTTTTGAACATCATTATACAACCTTTCCACCAAATAGTCATTCTATTGTTTCCTACTTATACATAATACTACCTATTACACATTTACATCCCAGGCAACGCCGGGTGTATATATACTGTACTGCCCTTTAAGCGCATACACACATACATATATATGTATATATAAACACTATAATATATACGCTGCCCTTTAAGCACATACATATATGCACACTATAGTATACGCGGCCCTTTAAGCGTGTGTATATATATATATATATTTGCACAGTAATGTGAGGGTGGGGTCAGCATTCCCAGTGATCTGGATTCTCTTGTTTGAATTTGGCGCCGAGAGAGGCGGAGGGAGCAGTTTATTTGCTGGTTATAAATGACGCCAGCTGCTTCCCTCCCCCCCCCCTCCCCACCCCCCCTGTTCTCCCCTGTCCCCCACACCTTATACCTGCCAGCTTAGGCCTCACCTGTGCAGACAAAGGAGGGGGCGAGGCCCCATCTGCCAGGCACAGCGCCCCCCGCCTCTGATTAACCCCTGCCTGCACACACAGACTGAATTTACCCCAGCCTCTGAACTACACAGGCAAAGAGCTCTTTGATCCAAAGAGCTTGCATTCTAATGCAGAGCAATACAAGGAGTTGGTTTGGGATCCCAGCGAGCTGAACCAGGGAGCTTTAAACAGTCATCCACTTCAGAGGCCAGTGCTCCGATTGTAAAACTTCTCCTGTCGAGTTTGTTAGCAGTGAGTAAGCCTGGGGTATCTGTCTGAGCTTCCAGCTGATCTACATCCCACATCTGGGACCTGGCAGGGGTCCTTCTTTATTTGGGCAGCTTCCAAAATCCCCCAGAACAGAGCCTGGGACCGAATCCCCCCTGTCCCCGTCCCCCCCATACAGAGCCTGGCACCTATAGTGCACCACAGGGATACAGAGCCTGGCACCTCTAGGGCAGCACAGGGATACAGAGACTGGCACCTCTATGGCAGCACAGAGATACAGAGACTGGCACCTCTAGGGCAGCACAGGGATACATAGTCTGGCACCTCTAGGACAGCTCAGCAATACAGAGCCTGGCACCTCTATGGCAGGGCAGAGATAGAACCTGGCACCTGTAGAGCAAGGCAGGGATACAGCCTGGCACCACTATGGCCGGGCAGAGATACAGAGCCTGCCACCCCTAGGGCAGCATAGGGATACAGAGCCTGGCACCTCTATGGCCAGGCAGAGATAGAGCCTGGCACCTCTAGGGCAGGACACAGGGATACAGAGACTGGCACCTCTAGGGCAGCACAGAGATACAGAGACTGGCACCTCTAGGGCAGCACAGAGATACAGAGCCTGGCACCTCTAGGGCAGCACAGGGATACAGAGCCTGGCACCTCTAGGGCAGGACACAGAGTTACAGAGCCTGGCACCTCTAGGGCAGCACAGGGATACAGAGACTGGCACCTCTAGGGCAGCACAGAGATACAGAGCCTGGCACCTCTAGGGCAGCATAGAGATACAGAGCCTGGCACCTCTATGGCCAGACAGAGATAGAGCCTGGCACCTCTAGGGCAGCACAGGGATACAGAGCCTGGCACCTCTAGGGCAGCACAGAGATACAGAGCTTGGCACCTCTAGGGCAGCACAGGGATACAGAGCCTGGCACCTCTAGGGCAGCACAGGGATGCAGAGCCTGGCACCTCTAGGGCAGCACAGGGATACAGAGCCTGGCACCTCTAGGGCAGCACAGAGATACAGAGCTTGGCACCTCTAGGGCAGCACAGGGATACAGAGCCTGGCACCTCTAGGGCAGCCCAGAGATACAGAGCCTGGCACCTCTAGGGCAGCACAGGGATACAGAGCCTGGTACTTCTAGGACAGCTCAGCAATACAGAGCCTGGCACCTCTATGGCAGGGCAGAGATAGAACCTGGCACCTGTAGAGCAAGGCAGGGATACAGCCTGGCACCACTATGGCCGGGCAGAGATACAGAGCCTGCCACCCCTAGGGCAGCACAGGGATACAGAGCCTGGCACCTCTATGGCCAGGCAGAGATAGAGCCTGGCACCTCTAGGGCAGGACACAGGGATACAGAGACTGGCAGCTCTAGGGCAGCACAGAGATACAGAGCCTGGCACCTCTAGGGCAGCACAGGGATACAGAGCCTGGCACCTCTAGGGCAGCACAGGGATACAGAGCCTGGCACCTCTAGGGCAGCACAGGGATACAGAGCTTGGCACCTCTAGGGCAGCACAGGGATACAGAGCCTGGCACCTCTAGGGCAGCACAGGGATACAGAGCCTGGCATTTCCGTGGCTACAGGTCTCGGAAGCAGGGTTTTTTGGTATTGATGGCTCTGGTGTCTGGGGCTCTCCGAGGCAGGGAGTGCTCACAGCCTCCTGTAGATAAGCAGCCTCAAATTCAGGGGGTCATCATTAACCCCTTCATCTCCAGGACTTACCCTGCTGGGAGTGGGGCGCCGCGTCATCAACCCCTCACCTCCAGGACTTACCCTACGGGTAGGGGGGCGTCATTAACCCTTCACCTCCAGGACTTACCCTACGGGTAGGGGGGGGGTCATTAACCCTTCACCTCCAGGACTTACCCTACGGGTAGGGGGCGTCATTAACCCTTCACGACTTACCCTACGGGAAGGGGGGCTTCATTAAACCCTCACTTCCAGGACTTACCCTACGGGAAGGGGGGCTTCATTAACCCCTCACCTCCAGGACTTACCCCACGGGTAGGGGGCCGTCATTAACCCTTCACCTCCAGGACTTACCCCACGGGTAGGGGGCCGTCATTAACCCTTCACCTCCAAGACTTACCCTACGGGAAGGGGGGCTTCATTAAACCCTCACTTCCAGGACTTACCCTACGGGAAGGGGGGCTTCATTAACCCCTCACCTCCAGGACTTACCCTACAGGTTGCGGGGCGTCATTAAGCCCACAACTCCAGGACTTACCGTACGGGTAGGGGGGCGTCATTAACCCCTCACCTCCAGGACTTACCCTACAGGTTGCGGGGCGTCATTAACCCCTCAACTCCCAGGATTTGCAATTACAAGTATAGAGAAGAACCCTGACCCTACAAGAGCCAGGTGACAGCAGTCCCCCTCCGATCTGTGACACCTCAGAAGCCTCTCCCCCCCCCCCTTTCCCCTTGTGCTTCTTTTTCTATCCTCCCATCACATATCCCCCCCCCTTTCCCCTTGTGCTTCTCTTTCTATCCTCCCATCACATATCCCCCCCCCCCCTCACACCTCCCTTCCTCACTTTGTTTCTCTCAGTGTCACACAATACATTGCAGACCTTGAAGGGTCACTCCAACGCCCCCCCCCCCCTCTCAAAACTCCACTTTATGTGGGCACCCTGATCTCTCTCCTCCCACCTCTGCTCTCACCATCTCCCCCCCCCCCCTCACTCTCCCTGACTCCCTCCCTCCTCTTTCCCCCCCTGCAACTCAATACAGTGGCAGCTTTTGGCCAGCAGAAGGGATTTGACATGACACTGCATGATCAGTAGCAGATGGGGGGGGATAGAGCTCACAATCCCCCTGTAAGGGCTGTTACCCCCCCTCCAAGCTTCTCCTGTGTAACTTCATCCTGGAAGTAACAGTCCCATGCTTGTGTTACAGGCCTGTTAGAGATAGGGCAGACCCCGTGCAGTGATAAATAGGGTAACTGACCTACAGGGCAGCATGGGAGGGGGGAGGAAACCCCGCTGCTTAATGTGACACATATGGCTATACATCCTTATTACTAGCAGGCCACTATTTTGTTTAGGACAGGAAGTCTTCAAAACATCAAAGTCCTGGTAATGTTCCTGGGCCCATTAATACACGTCTCAGACACTGCATTTCTGTTATTGAATTGGTAGGGAAATATATATATATATATAATCTGTATATAAATGGATGGCGACGGAGGCGCTATACAAATAAAGATTTATATATATACATATATATACATACCTACACACATATATACTGTATATATATATATATATATATATATATATATAGTCCTAAATTGGAAAACTCACTAACTGATGGTAGTCTCACTTGGTCATTGGATTTGGGAGGCAGTCTCGCTCATTGGAGGGCAGTCTCGCTCATTGGAGGGCAGACACACTCATTGGAGGGCAGTCTCGCTCATTGGAGGGCAGACACATACTCATTGGAGGGCTGTCTCGCTCATTGGAGGGCAGTCTTGCTCCTTGGAGGGCAGTCTCACTCATTGGAGGGCAGACACATACTCATTGGAGGGCTGTCTCGCTCATTGGAGGGCAGACACATACTCATTGGAGGGCAGTCTCACTCATTGGAGGGCAGACACATACTCATTGGAGGGCAGTCTCGCTCATTGGAGGGCAAACACATACTCATTGGAGGGCAGACATACGCATTGGAGGGCAGTCTCACTCATTGGAGGGCAGTCTCGCTCATTGGAGGGCAGACACATACTCATTGGAGGGCAGTCTCGCTCATTGGAGGGCAGTCTCGCTCATTGGAGGGCAGTCTCGCTCATTGGAGGGCAGACACATACTCATTGGAGGGCAGTCTCGCTCGTTGGAGGGCAGTCTCGCTCATTGGAGGGCAGACACATACTCATTGGAGGGCAGTCTCGCTCATTGGAGGGCAGACACATACTCATTGGAGGGAAAGGTACACTCGTTGGAGGTCAGTCTCGCTCACTCATTGGAGGTCACTCTCACTCACTGGAGGGCTCTCTCTCTATATATATATATATATATATACTATGCGTGTGCATGGCTGTGTTTCTCAGTGGAGGATGTAGCATTGTAGACTGAAGGACAGGAGCCATAATATTGGAAGCAGACTGGGGAAGATGAGAGGAGAGAGGGGGGGGGGGGGGTTCCTGGGGGTCTGATCCGGGATATCATGACAAGTCTTTCATGTCCTAACTGGTATTAATATCCCCCCCTCTCCCCTCCCTCGCGGGCTGGTCCCCATTAGGATGGATGTGGGGAGTGCTTTGAAGATAAGAAAATGTGGAAATACAGATCCTGACACAACCTGGCAGTGACCGGGGTCACCACGCTGCGTATTAACCCTTCACTGACAGGGGCCGGCTGCATGGTGTCACTGTCCTGGCTGATCACCTAGACAATGCTGTTGGTCACCATATCACCCTGTGAGGGGAGGGACAGACTCCATAGGTCAAAGGTCCACTCTGCCATTGTCACTGTGTCACCCTATGGAGGTACAAACCATAGGTCCCTTCTGTCTTTGTCATGGTCACCTTACAGTGGAAGGGACAGACCCCGTGGGCCATAGGTCATTCTGTCGGTGTCACTCAATGATTCCTTAATGGTCCCCACGTACAAACATTGTCCAATTAACTAGAGATTAGATTAGGTCTCCCTGCCACTGGAAAAATCACCAAACCGACCCCATTCTTGTGCCGACCCCTTAATGACGCTCCTCTTTCATGAACCACTCCCCTGCCAGAGGAGCCCACAACCTCCGCAGTGCAGAATGATGCTCTCCGGGGCCCATCCAGCAGCGCCAGGGTTAATAATAAGGATGGCCTGGGGCCTTCTGCCTGAGACCTTGGGGTCATCTCTCTGATTATCAGCAGGAGGGGGGGGGGAGATAAGAGTGTTGGTCAGCTCCCTGAAAGGATTACATTGATCCCTTTCGCCACTAAAGTCAAGTACCACTGATAACCCCCCTGCGCTGGTATTGATTGACTCCACGGGGACATAGGGTACGGCGCAGGCTGGGCAGGCAGTGATGCCAGCTAGAGAAGAAGCACATCATCCGGAGGTTTGAAGTCACTGCCTCCAGGGCTTGCCTTTGAAGTGGTCTTTATCGCAGGCCCCTCTGGCAGCCAGGGGGTTGAGCCTGAGGCAATGAAGGAAACGATGGCTCATGGTCACTAGTTGGTAGCATTGGCTTTGAATCATCATCCACTCACTGCCAGGCCACACCCATTTGCTATGACGCCATCTTTATTGTGCCCTGCAAATATTACTTTAGGTCATTTTTTTGGGTGGGGTTATTTTATTTAACCCTTTTAGATGACTCTGGCTGTATAAAAGGAAAGGTACAAGAACCTCTAATTGACACCAGAGACCCGGCTAACCGCACACACCTGGGAGGAGGAGCTGGCTGATGGAAGCCACGGCTCAGACATGACCCTGCGTTTGATCAAGGAGACAGGGGTTTAATTAGATGGAGGCTTTGAAGGCAGCGGGAGCACCAGGGGGCCAGAGACACCCCCCTGGGTCTCCTTCAGTCTGACACCTTCCAGAAGCGGAGGGAAGCAGGAGCTGAATGAAGAGGGGTGTCCATTTCATCTTTCCGCTGTCCTGATCAGGACTACATGGCCGGGCATGCATTGCAATTACAGAACCAGAGAGAGAGAGCAGGACAACAGGGCCCAGAATGCATTGCAATTACAGAACCAGAGAGAGAGAGCAGGACAAAGGACCCAGAATGCATTGTGATTACAGAACCAGAGAGAGAGAGCAGGACAACAGGGCCCAGAATGCATTGCAATTACAGAACCAGAGAGAGAGAGAGCAGGACTACAGGGCCCAGAATGCATTGCAATTACAGAACCAGAGAGAGAGAGCAGGACAAAGGACCCAGAATGCATTGTGATTACAGAACCAGAGAGAGAGAGCAGGACAACAGGGCCCAGAATGCATTGCAATTACAGAACCAGAGAGAGAGAGAGCAGGACTACAGGGCCCAGAATGCATTGCAATTACAGAACCAGAGAGAGAGAGCAGGACAAAGGACCCAGAATGCATTGTGATTACAGAACCAGAGAGAGAGAGCAGGACAACAGGGCCCAGAATGCATTGCAATTACAGAACCAGAGAGAGAGAGAGCAGGACTACAGGGCCCAGAATGCATTGCAATTACAGAACCAGAGAGAGAGAGCAGGACAAAGGGCCCAGAATGCATTGCAATTACAGAACCAGAGAGAGAGAGCAGGACAAAGGGCCCAGAATGCATTGCGATTACGGAACCAGAGAGAGAGAGCAGGACAACAGGGCCCAGAATGCATTGCAATTACAGAACCAGAGAGAGAGAGCAGGACAACAGGGCCCAGAATGCATTGCGATTACAGAACCAGAGAGAGAGCAGGACAACAGGGCCCAGAATGCATTGCGATTACAGAACCAGAGAGAGAGCAGGACAACAGGGCCCAGAATGCATTACAATTACAGAACCAGAGAGAGAGAGCAGGACTACAGGGCCCAGAATGCATTGCAATTACAGAACCAGAGAGAGAGAGCAGGACTACAGGGCCCTGAATGCATTGCAATTACAGAACCAGAGAGAGAGCAGGACAAATGGCCCAGAATGCATTGCAATTACAGAACCAGAGAGAGAGAGCAGGACAAAGGGCCCAGAATGCATTGCAATTACAGAACCAGAGAGAGAGAGCAGGACAACAGGGCCCAGAATGCATTGCGATTACAGAACCAGAGAGAGAGCAGGACAACAGGGCCCAGAATGCATTGCGATTACAGAACCAGAGAGAGAGCAGGACAACAGGGCCCAGAATGCATTGCGATTACAGAACCAGAGAGAGAGCAGGACAACAGGGCCCAGAATGCATTGCAATTACAGAACCAGAGAGAGAAGGACTACAGGGCCCAGAATGCATTGCAATTACAGAACCAGAGAGAGAAGGACTACAGGGCCCAGAATGCATTCATTTGGAATTAGGATTTGCGATTACTGCAGTAACATGTTACAAGTTCTGGATCTCGAGTCCCATAATGGTGATAATATCTGGTGATGACCGACCTCTGGGGTGCCATATTGCCCAACCCCTTCCCAGAGACTACATAATTACTTGTCATCCCCATGGATTTTGGGGGTAGCCCTCCCCGGAGTTGCGCCTATCTGTGAAGTGACTTGTTGTCCTGTTCTGGAGGTGACAGGGATATCCTAACTGAACTCAGAGAAACATTTGTTCAGCAGAGTGAGGGACAGGAGAGAAATCTTCAAAGCAAACCATTAACAGCACACCACCACTCACACTAACACATGCACCCCCGCTCTCATATTAACCCCTTCCTTACCACAGGCCTGCCTCCTCCTTTATACAGTGTTATTGGGCGAGGGTACAATAATACTCAGCCATGTGCTGAATGCCTCAACAATTGAGATTTTGAATCACGAATCGAATAAGTATGTCTTCCCGCTCAGTGAGGCTGCCTTCCAAGTGAGTGAGGCTGCCTTCCCAGTGAGTGAGGCTGCCTTCCCAGTGAGTGAGGCTGCCTTCCCAGTGAGTGAGGCTGCCTTCCCAGTGAGTGAGGCTGCCTTCCCAGTGAGTGAGGCTGCCTTCCCAGTGAGTGAGACTGTCTTCCCAGTGAGTGAGGCTGCCTTCCCAGTGAGTGAGGCTGCCTTCCCAGTGAGTGGGACTGCCTTCCCAGTGAGTGAGCCTGCCTTCCTAGTGAGGGAGGCTGCCTTCCCAGTGAGGGAGGCTGCCTTCCCAGTGAGTGAGACTGCCTTTCCAGTGAGTGAGGCTGCCTTCTCAGTGAGTGAGACTGCCTTCCCAGTGAGTGAGACAGCCTTCCCAGTGAGTGAGGCTGCCTTCCCAGTGAGTGAGGCTGCCTTCCCAGTGAGTGAGGCTGCCTTCTAGTATGTGAAACTGCCTTCCTGATGAGTGAGAATGCCTTCCAATGAGTGAGACTGCCTTCCAGGGAGTCAGACTGCATACCTGATGAGTGAGGCTGTCTTCTAATGAGTGAGATTGAGTGGAGCTGCCTTTCCGATGAGTAAGGCTGCCTTCCCGATGAGTGAGGCTGCCTTCCCGAAGGGTGAGACTGCCTTCCAATGAGTGAGACTGCCTTCCCAATGAGGGACACTGCCTTCCCAAAGAGTGAGGCTGCCTTCCCGATGAGTGCGACTGCCTTCCCGATGAGTGAGACTGCTTTCCCAGTGAGTGAAGCTGCCTCCAGTGAGTGAAACTGCCTTCTCAGGGGCGAGGCTGCCTTCCCAGTGAGTGGGACTGCCTTCTAGTGAGTGAGGCTGCCTTCCCGATGAGAGAGACTGCCTTCCCAGTGAGTGAAGCTTCCTTCCCGTTGAGTAAGACTGCCTTCCCAATAAGTGAACCTGATTTCCCGATGAGTGAGACTGCCTTCCAGTGAGTGAGACTGCCTTTCCAATGAGTGAGACTGCCTTCCAGTGAGTGGGACTGCCTATCTGATGAGTGAGGCTGTCTTCAAATGAGTTAGACTGCCCTCCCAATGAGTGGAGCTGCCTTCCCGATGAGAAAGGCTGCCTTCCCGATGAGTGAGACTGCCTTCCCAATGAGTGGAGCTGCCTTCCCGATGAGTGAGACTGCCTTCCCAATGAGTAAGCTTGCCTTCCCGATGAGTGAGACTGCCTTCCCAATGAGTGGGACTGCCTTCCCAATATGAGGAGGCTGCCTTCCCAATGAGTGAGACTGCCCACCCAATGAGTGGAGCTGCCTTCCCGATGAGTGAGGCTGCCTTCCCAATGAGTAAGCTTGCCTTCCAGTGAGTGAGGCTGCTCTCCCAATGAGTGAGACTGCCTGCCCAATGAGTGAGGCTGCTCTCCCAATGAGTGAGACTGCGCACCCATTGAGTGGAGATGCCTTCCTGATGAGTGAGGCTGCCTTCCTGATGAGTGAGGCTGCCTTCCCAATGAGTAAGCTTGCCTTCCAGTGAGTGAGGCTGCTCTCCCAATGAGTGAGACTGCCTGCCCAATGAGTGAGGCTGCCCTCCCAATGAGTGAGACTGCCTGCCCAATGAGTGTGACTGCTTTCTGCTGAATGAGACTGCTTGCAATGATTAGCACTGCCTTCTAAAACCTGAGATTCCCTTCTAATAAGTCAAACTAGGCAGGCACAGTCACACAGGATCACTGAAGCACTGTTCCCAAGAGCTGGCAATCTAGCCCCATTAATATGGTTTTGGGTTCTGAATTATCCCGAGGTTACATAAAGCTGTAATATATCTCTCTACATACACCTGTATACTTCTTTATATATATAAGGCACATACTGTATATATTGGGATCTCGACATAATGCAGTGCATTGCAGGCCACTGGCACACGGGGGGTTAATGCCCACGAGGTTATTACAGCCGGAATCTCAGCACATTCTGATCATTCACTTATCTCCTCTGACGCACATGATCTGAACCATAATCAGGTTATTTCTTATATAATCTAATACTAAGGCATGGACACAGAGCCCTGCAGTGACAGGCGGCCATGACACACTGCAGGAGTTGGGTGACCACTTGATCATCTTCCTCCTTCGCCCCTGCACTGCTAATATACAGGACACTAAATGGGTCAACTCCCACGAGAGTAAGTGTAAGCTCCTGGGAACAGAACACTCCTACTGTGGCAGCCTGTGTTATTGTTGTATTCCCGGCCCGTTGTGCAGCTGCGGTACCCTGGTAGACCCATGAACTCATAGGGTCTGGCTGATCAAATCAGGACTTTTCCGTGTAGACACCATTTTCTGGTCTGGAACCCCACACATCTCAACTATGTCGTTTCTATGAGATGCTCCGAACCCCCCCCCCCCCCTCCACAGAAAGCTGTAGAAGGGGGGAGCGCAGGGCAGGATAGGGTGTTGGGGGGGGTGAGGGGGGGGTTGTGGAGAGGTACATGACTGCTTTCTGTAACATCAAAAAGCCCCCCATTGTAACCGGGAGGGTCTTCCAGGTTATAAAGAGCTCACCTCACACCTTATGCTGGCATAAAGTCGAAGGTAGGTGATAAACAGGAATTGAATCATTTAAGATGGTAATGCAGGGCTGCTAATTAACTCACATTATGGCTGAGGGGCAATATATGGTGTCTGATGCACCACTCTAAAGGGGGCTTTAAAATGGCACCTCCCCCTCCCAGAAAGGATAGTATAACACCCTCTCCTCAGCGGTGTGGCCTAAACTGAATAGGAAATGTGCTGCTATATACATTAGGCATGGTCACTGTCTGGGACTCAGAGCTCCATGAACTCTGCAGGGAACAGGGCCGCCGTATAACGCAGCAATTAGACAATTGTAATGTCGGCCATTTTAAGAGCCCCTGCAAAAATAAAGTGTATTGTGAAAAAGACTCGTTATGGGGGGGAGGGGTTGGAGTACATTGCTGCAGTTGGGTAAATGTACACCCTGTAAGATGACACCATTATATATATATATATATATATATATATATATATATATATGTGACACTGTGTGCCCATTTGCATGTCATTTCCCAGAATCCCTTGCTGCAGTGGAAGCACTGTATGCTGGGTGATAGTAGTGAAAGGCGGGGTTGCAGACCTGTCTAAGACATGCAAATGAGCATACAGGAATATTTCCATTTGATATATATATATAATCTTGTGTCTAGCCCAAGCTTTCTTTGATTCCTTGACTGTATTTGCTCCATATGCTTTTGCTGATGGGCCGTTCCACGCACTGACTACTCCTTCAGTAAGAAGGATCCCTCCGTGGATCTGTCCCTCTCCGGGTTTTGCGCTGGTTCTCCTGTGGACAGTGGCAGATTTCTAAATTTGCCGCCCCATGGCACTTACATATGCCGGGCGCCTCCTTTCCGATTCGCAGTGTCAAATGACAGCGCGGACGTCACCGACTTGGCGCCACACGGCGTCTCGTGGCCATGGTAACGCGACGTGATGACGCTGTTTGAACGTCGCTGCGAATCGGAAGGTGGAGGAGGGCGGCAGAAAGGAGACAGCAAGGAGGCGCCCGGCATATGTAAGTGACTTCCCAGCACTCTTTGATAAAGCGTGGACGTTGCGCGAAACGCGTCAGAGGGGGTCCCTCCCCTTGCTGTTTTTATGTGCCGCAAATAAAGTGTTTTTGTACCAGTAACGAGCAGTCCAGCCCCAATGTTTCCCTCCGCTGGTGCACCGCCTCACACACCCTGGCTCTATGACTTCCCATCAGGCCCGAGCGTGCGGTAAATGTATATGGGGGCGGACATATTTGCCGACCCCCAATTGTGCCGCCTTAGGCCCGGGCCTAACGGGAAATCTGGCCCTGCCTGTGGACTTTATGGATGTATTTCAGTTATGGGACAGTGTCTGTGTATATGCCTGTCCCTGTGTATATAGTGCTGGCAGACAGGGGACGCACAGTGTCTCCCGCCCCTGTGCTGTGTCCTTGTGACGGCTGTGACCCCCACATGATGTATAGAGGGGGGGGTTATGTGGGATTTAGGCAGAGAGGCATTGCAGGGGGCGGGGGGGGTTTAACGAGACCCCTGAACCCAGGAGCACAGGCAGTCATTGTGAGGCTTGTGCTCTCGCCCCGGGGGGCTTCCCCTGAATGTCACAGGACAGTGCAAAGAGGTTCATTAAAATCCAATTATATCATCAAACGCCTCCCACCCCATGACCCCTGCAAATGAGAGCGGGCAGCCCCGGGGCGCTGGAGCGCAGAGATACCCTCTCTCTGGCAGAGAGGCAGGGCAAACATACACTGCAAATACAGAACCAGAGGGAGGATTACAGGGCCCAGAATGCATTGCACATACAGAACCAGAGGGAGCAGGACTACAGGGCCCAGAATGCATTGCACATACAGAACCAGAGGGAGCAGGACTACAGGGCCCAGAATGCATTGCACATACAGAACCAGAGGGAGCAGGACTACAGGGCCCAGAATGCATTTTACATACAGAACCAGAGGGAGTAGGACTACAGGGCCCAGAATGCGTTTTACATACAGAACCAGAGGGAGCAGGATTACAGGGCCCAGAATGCATTGCACATACAGAACCAGAGGGAGCAGGACTACAGGGCCCAGAATGCATTTTACATACAGAACCAGAGGGAGTAGGACTACAGGGCCCAGAATGCGTTTTACATACAGAACCAGAGGGAGCGGGACTACAGGGCCCAGAATGCATTTTACATACAGAACAAGAGAGAGCGGGACTAAAAAGCCCAGAATGCATTGCAAATACAGAACCAGAGAGGGATTGGGACAGATCAGTAACCCTCGGTGAATCACGGGCCTCATGCAGGGGCCCAGTAACCCAGACAGATCATTAACCCTTTCAGAGATGCTTGCCACGCAGTACGAGCGCTCTGAAGGGGTTAAGCCTTATCAGCGCGGCCTCCTTGCAGGAAACGCGCTCCCCCTCTTCACATTTCCTCAGGAACAGCCCCCCCCTCCTCCCGTCCTTCTCCCTCACTCCCCCTCTCTCTGATTTATTCCTTCCCTGACCTCGGCTTCCTGCCTGGGATCCCAAGTCCTCTCCTAAGTGTTATTTATATATACGTCTGGAAGCCTGACAGCCAGGCCAGGAGTGCACAACAGGAACACTTATTCCCAGTGTAATGCTCATGCAGCAGCCACCCCTGGGGTGGGACCCCAGCCGCGCGCTACAGGGCAGGTATAATAATAATATAATAATAATAATAATAATAATAATGCTAATAATATAACTATTTTCCATGGAGGGAAGGAGTATTTCAGTGGTGTTAGTTTACTAGGTCAGTGGTACTGTCACAGCCTTTGAAGTGGTTGTTCCTAGTAGGAATGCCAGTGTCAGCTCTTGCTGTAACCATAGGTAAGTCGCTCTATCTCCCTCAGGCTCCAGAATTAGAGTGTAAGCTCTGCGGGGCAGGGAAAATGGAGGTGACAGAGTGAGGGTCACAGCGTCGGCCTCCCGTGACCCCGCTGTCGCAACTAGTGGCATACACGGAGAGGGGCAGGACGGTGCAGGGTGACAGCAGGACGTTAACAGGTTAATATACTTTATACTTATAAAGGCAGGAAGAGGAAATGAGACACAGGAAACACAAGCCGCGTATTCCACAGCGGGACTGAGTATCACCAACACAAACCTCCTGCGCCGGTGTAGAAAGGAGATGGATTTCGGACAGGACGTCCCATTCTTTCAGGGATTGGAAAATACATATATTTGGAAATTTCTCGTTCTTTCACTCTAATTTCAGACCGGCCCCCCCCTGAAATCCTCCAGTTTTCAGCTTCAGATAAATATTACAGTCAAATAATATTTGGTGGGATCTGAGATGTGAAACGCCAGTAAACACGGCGCTGGGCGCAGAGAAATTGCGGAGCTGGGCATACAGAAATGGCAGCGCTGGGCGCAGTAAAATGGCGGTGCTGGGCGTCTAGAAATTGTGTTGGGCGTGGAGAAATAGCGGCACTGGGCGTGCAGAAATGGCGGCGCTGGGCGTATAGAAATGGCGGCGCTGGGCGTACAGAAATGGCGGTGCTGGGCGTACAGAACTGGCATATGCTGAGCGCAGTGAAATACCGGCGCTGGGTGTACAGAAATGGAGGCGCTGGGCGAACTGATGGTAATGGGATGTACTAAAAAGGAACGTTTCTGTGCGCCCATTTAAAGGAGAAAGCGCGTCAAAATCGCCCGCCAATTTCAACAAGGCATAAACCATAAAACGTCTGTTAATAGTGTTAACGCAGAACGAAGTTTGAGTGTATTAAAGGTGCAATCCATGCAATATCCTACTTCTTTTTCTTTTTTAAATAAATCAGTTCTGTAGTATTAGATAAAATTTACTACCTTTTTGTTCCAATTCAATGAATGCCATTTTTTATGAGTTTTAAAGCATCCTTTGATTTCTATAGCAGGCTTTAGCCACCTCCCCAGCAGTGCAAGATCTTTGTAACCCTTTCCTGTTTGGGATCATTTGTTGCCACTGTTCCCAGCAGTTTGAGCTGCAAACTGTGACAATAGACAATGTTACCTTCGTAATATAAGAATACACTGTAGCTGCTGAGTTACATTGACTGAAAGATTGATTGAAACTGAAAGGCGGCCATTTAGTGAGCCCTGGGAAGCAGGATCTTTGCTGATCGTTATCGTTTTCAATAAATGTAATCAAAGGCTGCATATATTAAAACGAAAAAAAGATGTATTTATGTTTTGGAAGGGCCGCTTGGATTGCCTTTTTAACACAAAAATGTATTTGATGTATGTATATCTTTATTTATATCATGCCATCCATGTACATAGCGCGTCACAGCAGTAATACCCATGACATCATAATATAACGCATGATGGGAATAAGCGCTTGAGACATAAAAGTAACATTAGGGAAAGGAGTCCCTGCCCCGAAGAGCTTACAATCTAAGTGGTCAGTGGGGAGAACTTGCAGAGACTGTAGGAGGGTGTTCTGGTAAGTGTGTCTGCAGGGGGCCGAGGTCGATGTATGTGGGGTGTATAGTATCAGCCAGCGGGGCTACCCATGGGAACGTAACCCGGATTTATAAATGTATAATTCCATTCACAAACATCACGCTAGCCCTGTAATTGTACATGAAATGATATTGCAATTAGCCAGTGTTATTGTAACTGCAATACATGTGAGTAATTGATAAGAAAATGGGGTACCTCAGAAATAGGATCATTTGAAAAGGGGGGCCCTGTGGGAACAAAGGTAGGTAACAGGCACAGACCCCAAGCACCCCTGTTATAGGTATTATTATACACATCTCTGTGTGTGTCCAGCCCACCCAAACCTCCTCCCCCCCATGATCAATACTGAGACACACGGATCTTTCTCTTCCCTACAAATAAACACAGGGGCCTGGAAGGTTGCAGATGTGAACAGCGTAAACTGTATATAAATATATATATATATATATGTATATATATATGGGGCTGCTTATATTCCCATTTCCTGCTTCTTGTGACCTCTCAGGCTAAGAGCCCAGCTGGGAAATAATCCAAATGCAAGACTGGTTCCCACAGCCTCCCCCTGTAACCCCTGCACTGCTGGGGGGCCGCAATGCAAAGTGTATACACAGCTAAATATATCTGTGTGTGAGTGTATAGAGAGATATATCTGAGGGCATGTATATAGAGAGATATATCTGTGTGTGCGTGTATAGAGATATACAGTTAGGTCCGGAAATAATTGGACACTGACACAATTTTCATCATTTTGGCTCTGTACGCCACCACAATGGATTTGAAATTAAACAACCGAGATGCAATAAAAGTGCAGACCTTCAGCTTTAATTCAAGGGGTTGAACAAAAATATTGTATGGAACGTTTAGAAATTGCAACCATTTTCATACACAGTCCCCTTATTTCAGGGGCTCAAATGTAATTGGACAAATTAACACAATCATAAATAAAATGTTCATTTTTAATACTTTGTCGAGAATCCTTTGCAGGCAATGACTGTTTGAAGTCTGGAACGCATGGACATCACCAAACGCTGGGTTTCCTCCTTTGTGATGCTTTGCCAGGCCTTTACTGCAGCTGTCTTCAGTTGTTGTTTGTTCGTAGGTCTTTCTGCCTTAAGTTTTGTCTTCAGCAAGTGAAATGTATGCTCGATCGGGTTGAGATCAGGTGATTGACTCGGCCATTGCAGAATATTCGACTTCTTTGCCTTAAAAACCTGCTGGGTTGCTTTCGCAGTAAGTTTTGGGTCATTGTCCATCTGTAAAGTGAAGCGCCGTCCAATCAACTTCGCTGAATTTGGCTGAATCTGAGCAGACAATATATCCCTATACACTTCAGAATTCATCCGGCTGCTTCTGTCTTCTGTCACATCATCAATAAACACTAGTGACCCAGTGCCATTGTAAGCCATGCATACCCATGCCATCACACTGCCTCCACTGTGTTTTACAGATGATGTGGTATGCTTCGGATCATGAGCCCTTCCAAGCCTTCGCCATACTTTTTTCTTCCCATCATTCTGGTACAGGTTGATCTTAGTTTCATCTGTCCAAAGAATGCTGTTCCAGAACTGGGCTGGCTTTTTTAGATATTGTTTGGCAAAGTCTAATCTGGCCTTTCTATTCTTGAGGCTTATGAATGGTTTGCACCTTGTGGTGAACCCTCTGTATTTGCTCTCGTGAAGTCTTCTCTTTATGGTAGACTTGGATAATGATATGCATACCTCCTGGAGAGTGTTCTTCACTTGGCTCGATGTTGTGAATGGGTTTTTCTTTACCATGGAGAGGATTCTACGATCATCCACCACTGTTCCGTGGACGTCCAGGCCTTTTTGTGTTGCAGAGCTCACCAGTGCGCTCTTTTTTCTCACAATGTACCAAACTGTTGATTTGGCCACTCCTAATGTTCCTGCTATCTCTCTGATGGATTTTCTTTTTTTTGCAGCCTAAGGATGCCCTGTTTCACTTGCATTGAGAGCTCCTTTGACCGCATGTTGTGGGTTCACAGCAAAAGCTTCCAAATGCAAATGCCACACCTGGAATAAACTCCAGACTTTTTACCTGCTTAATTGATGATGAAATAATGAAGGAACAGCCCACACCTGTCCATGAAACAGCTTTTGAGTCAATTGTCCAATTACTTTTGGTCCATTGAAAAAGAGGGAGCTACATATTAAAGAGATGTAATTCCTAAACCCTTTCTCCAATTTGGATGTGAATACCCTCACATTAAAGCGGATAGACTGCACTTTAAGCCCATATTCATTATTTAACTGTAACTTGAATTTATTTTGGTACACAGCCGAAATAACAAAACTTGTATCAGTGTCCAAATATTTCCGGACCTAACTATATATGTGTGCGTGTATAAAGAGTGTTTGAGAGTGTTAATTTGCTTCTCTGGCTATCACCATTGATGTACCCCTCTGGCAGTTTTTACAACTAACTCCTATGGGCAGATTATGGTTACACAATGTTACCATATATATTCCATGTACAACCAGTGGGATAGCATGTGGTTTTAACCACTGCTTCACCTTACTAGAATTATCTGCTGCATATTATTCAGTACTATTAAGGAACTACATGTTCAGATCTATTCTCTCCATACACACTTGGAGGATAAGCACTCACCATTCAGTGTGAACCTATATCTACCAGCAGCTATCTATTATTGGCTATTATATATTGCAGTCCAATTGGACTATCACCTTTACACTACAAGCCGTGTACCCACACTAGGTTACTTTCCTTACCCAGTTTGATACTTTAATCTACCTGGAGGTGCACCGCTTGACCCATACATACTTCCCTAGCTGTAGCGGGGGTTCCTACCTAGTGTATAGTAACATTCACAGGCAGTAATATTCACAGGCAGTAATATTCACAGGCAGTAATATTCACATGTAGAGTATTATTCACAGGCAGTAATATTCACAGGCAGTAATATTCACAGGCAGTAATATTCACAGGCAGTAATATTCACAGGCAGTAATATTCACAGGCAGTAATATTCACAGGCAGTAATATTCACAGGCAGTAATATTCACATGTAGAGTATTATTCACAGGCAGTAATATTCACATGTAGAGTATTATTCACAGGCAGATTAATATTCACATGTAGAGTATTATATACCCCCCCCCCCCCCAATCTGGTACCTCTATAAAGTGGATCCTCTTTGCCCTGTTTCATCAACATATTCCACCCGATCCCTACGTATACGTATATTTCATCCACCCTATCTTTATGTTCAGTAGACAGAACATGACGGTTTTGGGTAATGTGAGCCTTCACCTTATGCTCTAACCAGTGACCCCTTAATATATCAACTATGTCCATGGTGTCGGCCAGAACATACGGGTTCTCATATCCCCATGTTTCCTTGACCCGGTCCCGGATCGTATGATCAATCTGACTCAGTCGGGTCAGCTTACGACTGAATGGAGCACCAGGTAGAAAACAGACTAAGGGCTCATCTTTAGGGGTCTCTGCTATAGTCATGTTCCATTGTACATCATTGTTGAGAATGAAGAGATCATCAAGTTCATCAGTATTTCGTACGTAGGCCTCATTTTCCTCACCTGAGGTTATAAGGCCCCCTTACCACCATTCTTCAATCTTACACCTTCGGCTGGTAACCATACGGATCAGACTAACTCTTCCGGGCACCAATCGGCAGGCAGTCCTCCTTTACTTTTGGGCACCCTTACGAATACCTCAACAAGATCTGGATTTTCGGGCGGCTGTTACAACCCAGCTGCACGGAAGACACAGGGCATTTCCCAGATGAAAAGGAAGGGGAGTTTCCTATCACAAATCCTTCTGGGATCGCACACTCTCCAGATGAGACTGGACAGTCTGCACTGGATGGGCCTCCAGTCTCCGCAAGTCTCAGAATGGCTAGTGTATGCTCCCTTGTTTCCTGGCTGACGTTGTCCTCCAGGATTCCCGCGGGGAGAGTCTCCAATTTCATATCAACAACAGTAGGGATGGGTATGGCATCACCGCACTCCACTGCAGAGGACATTGAGGAGTCCCGCTCTCCTTCTGCCAACCCCGGTCGACTGGTGGATGGTGGAGGTGCCTCAAAGGGGGGCCCGGTAATAGAGCCATCCATCTTGCTCGTGTCTCTGCTTCCCTGTGCAGAGTTGACCAGTGACTCCATGGTTCGGTGAACGTAGTGTCGCATATAGAGTAGGCCAGGCAACTGGCAGCACTGGATAGAGCAGCACCAGGATGTCTGCACCCAAAGCATGCGGTTTGTACAAATTCTTCTCCCATGGAACTCACAAAAACTCCATCGGGGATGTCAAAATGTACTACCTTCGGGACACTGGCAGAAGAAGACATCTTAGCAGCGTCAAAGCAATACAGTTCACTACACGCTGTCAATAGAGTGAGTGTCATGGTCTGTCTCAGCTGCACGTGCTTCCTTCTTTTGGCACCAATACGTCCCTCCGCTAACAAATCCGCATGAGCAGGGAGTGGCCCATGGTCTCCTGTTTCTCCAGACTGTTGCTGGATAGTGTGAGTGCATCTATGCTCTCTGGGCGGGAAACTCAGTCCCTTTAATTCAAGCGACATTTTCTGGTATTGGGGAGTTGGGCTCACTACAGTTCTGCTGCTTCTTGGGCTCTCAGACCTGGGCGCACTACATCTCCACTACCTATTTCTCATCTTCTGAGAAATATTAATAGCCGGCCAGTCGCAGCCCACAGTCAACACTTCAGTTCCCTTCTTTGGGACATTGCAATTATAATTTTCTGAGCGGGTAAATCGCTGCACTTCAGCACTCTCGCTGGCATCTGTAAAGCATCAGCTGCACATCACTACCAAATAACCTCATGTATTCACAGTATGCGGCTCGATGTCACTAGCAGGAAACGCATTCCGTCTTTGGCCCATGTAAACCTTCTTCAGACAGAGTTTGGAACCCACTATAGTCTAACGCAGCTCCACGTGTAGGTGCACCGCAGTTAAGTCTCAGTCATTGATATCGTCTGCACATGTAATGTCGCTCCTTGGCAAGGGGCGACATTTTGTTTATGTGGGGAGGCCTGCATTTGACCGCTGACTGCCGCCATTTTGAATTTCAATTCCACTTCTGGGTATTCTGGTAAAAATTGTTTTATGGTATTGGGAAAACTTTCCACAAACATAGTTCCCATTCTTAAGTAGCATCACCGTTCCCACGGCGGGGAACACACAAACTTGGCAACAAACCACAAAAACAAACTCTTCGCTCCAAAAGTTGCAAAACGAGCAAAAAAAACAACCCAATTCTTCCTCTTTTGTTCTTTTGCTTGCCCAGCCCCACATTGGGCGCCAAATGTAGCCCTCCCTGCCCAGCCCCATGTTGGGCGCAAAATGTAACCCTTGTTGCCCAGCCACATGTTGGGCGCCAAATGTAACACTCCCTGCCCAACCCCATGTTGGGCGCCAAATGTAACCTTCCCTGCCCAGCCCCACACTGGGCGCCAAATGTAACCCTCCCTGCCCAAACCCATGTTGGGTGCCAAATGTAACCCTCCATGCCCAGCCCCACATTGGGCGCCAAATGTAGCCCTCCATGCCCAGCCCCACGTTGGGCTCCAAATGTAACCCTTCCCGCCCATCCCAACGTTGGGCGCCAAATGTAGCCCTCCCTGCCCGGCTCCCAGGGAGTTTAGATCAGTGTCTCTATAGTGGCTACTCAAAAGGCTTTACCTTATTCAGGGTGCAGGCTTCGTGCGGCTGGGCGACGAGGTAGCAAAGATGGAAATGATAGGCGCCAGGAACTTTTGTAGTACAAACAACACCCTTTATTTGTGCCCCTGTTACTAGGGCTTTCCTCACTCATACACAGTACTGTACACAGTAGTATAGATATTGTCCGTTTCATTTAGCTTGTTTGTACTCTTAACAAGTGCATCCCCAGACGCCCTCACTGAACACACTGGGGAGGTGCGGACACTTGACTGGATTGTGTGTATGTATGTCTTTATTTATATAGCGCCATTGGTGTACATAGCGCTTCACAGCAGGTATACACGTGACACTCATATAAATAACAAATAATATAAATAACACATAAAGGGGAGAACTGCTTCAGACATAAAAGTAACATTTGGGAAAAGGAGTCTCTGCTCCGAAGAGCTTACAATCTAATTCTACTTAATTTACCTGTCTCCGTTCTGCATAACGTCAGTTACACTGTCACTATGAGTTCCTTCTTGGGCCTTGGCCGACTAACTATAGCTAAGGGATTTGTATCCCCTTCCTGTCTCTGATCTGCCACTTCTAGACAGACTAGGATTGAGGCATGTGGGGGGATCTTCATGTTGAGCGGATCCTGTGGCTCCTCATGAAGACCTCTGTGGTGTGCAGGCCTCCTCTTCTGTGAACTGCTGGATTCACCATGGCCATATCTCAGGACCTAACCTGAAGGGACAATTCTAGAACATAATATACAGGGACGGGTCTGTCCTATACACTCAGGAACATACTTCTGCACTATATATACTGAGGCTCCTCCACTCTAACTCTCAAGGAACCTCCCCTTTAGAACCTTCTTCCTATATATACCCCCCTCTGACGTCCTTGTCTCCAGGCAACACAGTGCGGGGCTTAGCATCCGCTGACTCACACCCAATCCTGTGTAATAGGAAAAATATCACTACCTACATTGGTCCACACTATTAACCCCCCAAAAACGATAGTAATTCCATAGGGGGGGGGGGGGGGGTTACACATTTTATTGCAGTAACCAGATCCTGTGCCTTATTGCCCCAGCAGCGACCCTGTAACATCTTGTTGAAGTAACCCAGCTCCTGAGTGCCTTATTGCCACATCAATTACCCTGTAATATCTTATCACAGTAACCCAGCTCCTGAGTGCCTTATTGCCCCGGCAGTGACCCTGTAACATCTAATCATAGTAACCCAGCTCCTGAGTGCCTTATTGCCCCAGCAGTGTCCCTCCTGTACCATCTTATCACAGTAACCCAGCTCATGAGTGCCTTATTGCCCCGGCAGTGACCCTGTAACATCTTATCGCAGTAACCCAGATCCTGAGTGCCTTATTGCCCCAGCAGTCACCCTGTAACATCTTATCGCAGTAACCCAGCTCCTGAGTGCCTTATTGCCCCAGCAGTCACCCTGTAACATCCTATCACAGTAACCTAGGGCTGAGGGAGAGGAGTGTGGGGTGGGATGAGAGTTGTGATTGGGGAGGGAAATTATGGGGGAGGGGTTAGTCTGGCTGGGTGAGTTGTATATATATTAATAAATTGTATTGTTCATATTTTTGCCCCTGACCTCGCGTGCCTCGGTTTATTGGAGTTTCGGGGACTCCTGCCTTTGGGAGTTCATATTCTTCTTGTTTGAATTATATCTATGATACTGTAACATTATCTGACAGACTCAGGATATTTTCACACCCCAGTAAATGGGTTTATTCAGTAACCAGAGTCTTACACAAATATTGTCCCATGTGGCTGCAGTGTGCGTTCACACACAGGGCGGGTGTTGTGTGTGTGTCTGTTGTGTGTATTTGGGGGCTTTGTATTTGTTATTTGCCCAGACTTATCTAACACATCAACATCGAGTAATAAGCTCTGATCACACACAGGCAGCAGGACACGGTGACAAACCTCATGTCACTGTCACCAAGCAGCTGTTACAGAGAGCGGGATTTCTGCTGCATAGGCCTCGGGCATGGTCAGCGCTTATGCGCTGACCCGTGCTGAGGCGCGCTGCTGCTCGGCACTGAGCCCCTGCAGCCGCAATGAGAGCGGCTTTACCAGGGGCTCGCGCACGCTTCCGCAAGCGTGCGGAAGTGTAGGTTTTATTACAGTTTTAGATTTGGCGCTCACGGGAGCGCAGGGCCGGTCACGTCAGCGGTTCGCCCAATGAGGGCGAACCAGCTCCGTGACGTCACAGGCCCCCCCCACCCCCGACACACCCCAGGAGGGCGCGTGGACCAAGGCCAGGGAAAGCACCCGCAGTCCCTCAGCCTCAGCGCGCCTCTGCAGGGCTGCATCCTATGGACGCAGCCTAAGGCCGCGCGTACAGTGCTGGCGACAGCGATGCGACGTCACCCAAAAACAAATGCATTGCCGCCGCCGCGTGCGCTTATAGTAAGCGACGTTGCTCCATCGCATTGTCGCGGTCGCGAAAACTGGTAGCCGGCAAAATGGGATTTTTTAAGGGCTGTCGCCTCATGTGACGGCCCTTGAACCAATCAAATGCCCGGAAACCCGCGACGACGACTGCGCGTGATTTTTGTCTTTTGGCGCGGCGGCCGAGCACTGGCGGTTCAGACAATGAGGGCGAACCAGCCGCGTGACATCATGGCCGCGCCCCCACCACGCTTCCCACTCTTCTCCTGACGCGCAACTACAGACCACAGGTCGCGGCTGAAACTGGTGCATGTGCCGCCAGGCGCTCCGTCGCACTCGTGTACGCAGTGACCGTGGCCGTAGCATAACAGGACAGGCTCATAGCTCCCTTCTGTCTGTGTCACCCTGCGGGGGGAGGGACAGGCCCATAGCTCCCTTTTGTCTGTGTCACAGTGTCACCCTGTGGGGGGAGGGACAGACTCATAGCTCCCTTCTGTCTGTGTCACCCTGCGGGGGGAGGGACAGACTCATAGCTCCCTTCTGTCTGTGTCACTGTGTCACCCTGCGGGGGGAGGGACAAACTCATAGCTCCCTTCTGTCTGTGTCACTGTGTCACCCTGCGGGGGGGAGGGACAGGCTCATAGCTCCCTTCTGTCTGTGTCGCAGTGTCACCCTGCGGGGGGGAGGGACAGGCTCATAGCTCCCTTTTGTCTGTGTCACTGTCACCCTGCGGTGGAAGGGACAGGCTCATAGCTCCCTTCTGTCTGTGTCGCAGTGTCACCCTGTGGGGGGAGGGACAGACCCATAGCTCCCTTCTGTCTGTGTCACTCTGTCACCCTGCGGGGGGAGGGAGAGACTCATATCTCCCTTCTGTCACTGTCACCCTGTGGGGGGAGGGACAGACTCATAGCTCCCTTCTGTCTGTGTCACTGTGTCAGCCTGCGGGGGGAGGGACAGACCCTTCTGTCTGTGTCACTGTGTCACCCTGCGGGGGGAGGGACAGACTCATAGCTCCCTTCTGTCTGTGTCACTGTGTCACCCTGCGGGGGGGGGGGGGGGGACAGACCCATAGCTCCCTTCTGTCTGTGTCACTCTGTCACCCTGCGGGGGGAGGGAGAGACTCATATCTCCCTTCTGTCACTGTCACCCTGTGGGGGGAGGGACAGACTCATAGCTCCCTTCTGTCTGTGTCACTGTGTCACCCTGCAGGGGGAGGGACAGACCCTTCTGTCTGTGTCACTCTGTCACCCTGCGGGGGGAGGGACAGGCCCATAGCTCCCTTCTGTCTGTGTCGCAGTGTCACCCTGTGGGGGGAGGGACAGACTCATAGCTCCCTTCTGTCTGTGTCACCCTGCGGGGGGAGGAACAGACTCATAGCTCCCTTCTGTCTGTGTCACTGTGTCACCCTGCGGGGGGGAGGGACAGGCTCATAGCTCCCTTTTGTCTGTGTCACTGTCACCCTGCGGTGGAAGGGACAGGCTCATAGCTCCCTTCTGTCTGTGTCGCAGTGTCATCCTGTGGGGGGAGGGACAGACTCATAGCTCCCTTCTGTCTGTGTCACCCTGCGGGGGGAGGGACAGACTCATAGCTCCCTTCTGTCTGTGTCACTGTGTCACCCTGCGGGGGGGAGGGACAGACCCATAGCTCCCTTCTGTCTGTGTCACTCTGTCACCCTGCGGGGGGAGGGAGAGACTCATATCTCCCTTCTGTCACTGTCACCCTGTGGGGGGAGGGACAGACTCATAGCTCCCTTCTGTCTGTGTCACTGTGTCAGCCTGCGTGGGGAGGGACAGACCCTTCTGTCTGTGTCACTGTGTCACCCTGCGGGGGGAGGGACAGACTCATAGCTCCCTTCTGTCTGTGTCACTGTGTCACCCTGCGGGGGGGGGGGACAGACCCATAGCTCCCTTCTGTCTGTGTCATTCTGTCACCCTGCGGGGGGAGGGAGAGACTCATATCTCCCTTCTGTCACTGTCACCCTGTGGGGGGAGGGACAGACTCATAGCTCCCTTCTGTCTGTGTCACTACCCTGCGGGGGGAGGGACAGACCCTTCTGTCTGTGTCACTGTGTCACCCTGCGGGGGGAGGGACAGACCCATAGCTCCCTTCTGTCTGTGTCACTGTGTCACCCTGGGGGGGGGAGGGACAGACCCTTCTGTCTGTGTCACTGTGTCACCCTGCGGGGGGAGGGACAGACCCATAACTCCCTTCTGTCTGTGTCACTCTGTCACCCTGCGGGGGGAGGGAGAGACTCATATCTCCCTTCTGTCACTGTCACCCTGTGGGGGGAGGGACAGACTCATAGCTCCCTTCTGTCTGTGTCACTGTGTCACCCTGCAGGGGGAGGGACAGACCCTTCTGTCTGTATCACTGTGTCACCCTGCGGGGGGAGGGACAGACTTATAGCTCCCTTCTGTCTGTCACTGTGTCACCCTGCGGGGGGGAGGGAGAGACTCATATCTCCCTTCTGTCTGTGTCACTGTGTCACCCTGCGGGGGAGGGACAGACCCTTCTGTCTGTGTCACTGTGTCACCCTGCGGGGGGAGGGACAGACCCATAGCTCCCTTCTGTCTGTGTCACTGTGTCACCCTGCGGGGGGAGGGACAGACCCTTCTGTCTGTGTCACTGTGTCACCCTGCGGGGGGAGGGACAGACCCATAGCTTCCTTCTGTCTGTGTCACTCTGCGGGGGGAGGGACAGACCCATAGCTCCCTTCTGTCTGTGTCACTGTGTCACCCTGCGGGGGGAGGGACAGACTCATAGCTCCCTTCTGTCTGTGTCACTGTGTCACCCTGCGGGGGGGAGGGACAGACTCATAGCTTCCTTCTGTCTGTGTCACTCTGCGGGGGGAGGGACAGACCCATAGCTCCCTTCTGTCTGTGTCACTGTGTCACCCTGCGGGGGGAGGGACAGACTCATAGCTCCCTTCTGTCTGTGTCACTGTGTCACCCTGCGGGGGGGAGGGACAGACTCATAGCTTCCTTCTGTCTGTGTCACTCTGCGGGGGGAGGGACAGACTCATAGCTCCCTTCTGTCTGTGTCACTGTGTCACCCTGCGGGGGGAGGGACAAACTCATTGCTCCCTTCTGTCTGTGTCACTGTGTCACCCTGCGGGGGGAGGGACAGACTCATAGCTCCCTTCTGTCTGTGTCACTGTGTCACCCTGCGGGGGGAGGGACAGACCCATAGCTTCCTTCTGTCTGTGTCACTCTGCGGGGGGAGGGTCAGACTCATAGCTCCCTTCTGTCTGTGTCACTGTGTCACCCTGCGGGGGGGAGGGACAGACTCATAGCTTCCTTCTGTCTGTGTCACTCTGCGGGGGGAGGGACAGACTCATAGCTCCCTTCTGTCTGTGTCACTGTGTCACCCTGCGGGGGGAGGGACAAACTCATTGCTCCCTTCTGTCTGTGTCACTGTGTCACCCTGCGGGGGGAGGGACAGACTCATAGCTCCCTTCTGTCTGTGTCACTGTGTCACCCTGCGGGGGGAGGGACAGACCCATAGCTTCCTTCTGTCTGTGTCACTCTGCGGGGGGAGGGACAGACTCATAGCTCCCTTCTGTCTGTGTCACTGTGTCACCCTGCGGGGGGAGGGACAAACTCATTGCTCCCTTCTGTCTGTGTCACTGTGTCACCCTGCGGGGGGAGGGACAGACCCATAGCTCCCTTCTGTCTATGTCACTGTGTCACCCTGCGGGGGGAGGGACAGACCCTTCTGTCTGTGTCACTGTGTCACCCTGCGGGGGGAGGGACAGACCCATAGCTCCCTTCTGTCTATGTCACTGTGTCACCCTGCGGGGGGAGGGACAGACCCCTCTGTCTGTGTCAGTGTCACCCTGCGGGGGGAGGGACAGACCCATAGCTCCCTTCTGTCTGTGTCACTGTGTCACCCTGCGGGGGGAGGGACAGACCCTTCTGTCTGTCACTGTGTCACCCTGCGGGGGGAGGGACAGACCCTTCTGTCTGTCACTGTGTCACCCTGCGGGGGGAGGGACAGACCCATAGCTCCCTTCTGTCTATGTCACTGTGTCACCCTGCGGGGGGAGGGACAGACCCCTCTGTCTGTGTCAGTGTCACCCTGCGGGGGGAGGGACAGACCCATAGCTCCCTTCTGTCTGTGTCACTGTGTCACCCTGCGGGGGGAGGGACAGACCCTTCTGTCTGTCACTGTGTCACCCTGCGGGGGGAGGGACTGACCCTTCTGTCTGTCACTGTGTCACCCTGCGGGGGGAGGGACAGACCCATAGCTCCCTTCTGTCTGTGTCACCCGCTGTTCTGCACAGTTTGCAGAAGGAGTTAAGCAGACTGTCTGGCCCAGAGAAATCTTCCATACGGACCTGTCATATAACAGCTGAGAGATTTCAATGTGACAGACAAACCCCCCCATCTCCCCTCACTTCCTCCACTGCTTCCAGCTACACAGGGCCAGACACAACTTAACCCTGTCACTGCCAGTGAGATGCTCCCCCTTTAAGAACATCTTCTCAAAGCCCTGACGTGCCCCTTCCTGTGGGACTAACCCCCGTTATAAGAACATCTCCTCACCGCCCTGACAGGCACCTTCCTATGGGACTAACCCCCATTATAAGAACATCCCCTGTTATAAGAACATCTCCTCACAGCCCTGACAGGCCCCTTCCTATAGGAGTAACCCTGTTATAAGAACACCCCCTTGGGGCAGTGAATTTCAAGCAGATCATATCTCAGTGATCGCAGGAGGATCCCTTTAATCTCTCTCTGCCTCAGGCACCAAAAAAGACTTTGGAATCAGAGAAGGAACCTCTAGGACATGATAACATCTCCACACAGCCCGGGACCTGCTCCGTCAAGAACCGCATTAACCCCTCAGCTGCCAGAGAGGCCGGCGCCCCCTAGCTCTGCGTGTTATTATAAGGGCTTCAGAGAACGCACCGCACCTGGTTGCAACAGAACCAGAACGTGACACTGGATTTCTGAAGCAAAATAAATCCCACTGCTGCCTCTGGGTGCTAATGTCGGATAAATCCTATGCTGTTATTGGCATCAGAATCGCAGCCGGGAGACTCTGGGAGGGGGCTGCAAAACTTGTGCAAACATTCTGTGCAGGGGCAGAAAAAACAGCACCAGAATGATCACATTCTCTGTGTAAAGTCTCCAGGGCGCGTTCTCCTTGATAAATCTGGTGCCGTTTTTCCTGCGTTCGCAGCAAATCTGCCGCCGGGGCGGCTCGTAAAAAAAAAAAAGGCGCATCGCAGGTAACGCCCGCAACACTGACCCCCCCGGATCACGACCTCATCTCTGGCCCGCTATCTTTGCGTTGGGATTTCCGATGTCGGGCGCGGAGTCCGTAGCCGGGGGGGTGGGGGGAGGGGGCCGTCAGCGGGGCAATCGCCTCCCGCCTGCAGCCCAAGGCAGAGAATGAACCGCTTTGAAAGCAGGGAGAGGCCTCCGACGGCGCCTAATTACAGAGCCCGCGATGCAGGCACAGCAGAGGTGCGATCGCTAACCCAGCATTGGCGCGGACCCTGGCACTGGGCGAAGTCAGGGCCGCCTTAACCCTTTCACTGCTACAGGGGCCTGCCTCACTTTGTATACATTATCTATATATCATTTTAGTGTTTATTATTATTTATAATAAACCTTTAAAATAAATAATCTGGGTTAATAATGAAAATAAAACGTACGCACATTTGAATTTGGGGTGTATTGGACACCTTTTTTGTCGTCCCCCCCCGTGCATCGTCTCCCGTCCGTGTCACTAACAGAAGTGACACTAATAATATGATAAGAAGTGTCCTGGAACAGGACTGTTATTTTTCTGTTTCCATTTCCAGCCTTCTCCATTTTGGATGCAAGCTTTCCCTGTACCTGTAACTCCCAGTGCATGTGGAAACTGATACATTTTTGATACATTTACCCCTCCAGACTGCCAATAGCTGGTTACCCTGACCTCTTTAATCCTCCTAGCTGAGATGGTTTGTCTCAACTCCCCTGTCTGTGTTCCCAGTTAGCACAGTCCAGTCACTTTTCCTGTGACAGGATTCACACACTTCCTTTCCACCCCAGCAGGCTGAGTGAGTACACCTTCTTACCTACCCTTTGCAAGCCATCCGTTTTTGACCTTCCCTTGATACAACAGCACCCTCACACAGAGAAGCACCCTCACACAGAGAAGCACCCTCACACAGAAAAGCACCCTCACACAGAGAAGCACCCTCACACAGAGAAGCACCCTCACACAGAGAAGCACTCTGTCACCACTCGTAACACCTACAAGCACCCTCACACAGAGAAGCACCCTCACACAGAGAAGCACCCTCTCACAGAGAAGCACCCTCACACAGAGAAGCACCCTCACACAGAGAAGCACCCTCACACAGAGAAGCACCCTCACACAGAGAAGCACCCTCACACAGAGAAGCACCCTCACACAGAGAAGCACCCTCACACAGAGAAGCACTCTCTCACCACTCATAACACCTACAAGCACCCTTTATTTGCTGTGACTTTCTCAATGAAAGTTAAGAATATACTAAAGGACTTGGTGTGCTTTCAAAGAGGGATGAGCCCAGCTATCTGACCTTACTTATATCCTGCATATAACCCTGTGGCTGCAGAATAAGAACGGACGCTTTATTTTGCCGGTTTTCACCGGAAGTGCCAATGATCGTGTCGGTGATTTTCCCTTTAGAACCGTAATCCCTTCATATACATAAGATGTTTTGCAATGCGATTGACAATGAAGGGTTAAAACCAAGGCGTTTGTTTCTTCTCCCTGGTACCCTGCTGCTGTAATGTCCGCCCCCCCCCCCCCCCCCACCTGCGTATTAGAGACAGACATAATATGGGGGTCTCCTGACTGAATGCTTATTGAATTGCATTTGTAAAGGGAACAAGCTGCACATATTTAAGAGGATTTGAACAGTGTCTAGGAGAAATCTTTAGTGGAAACCGGCGTTACTAAACCGCAGAGACGCGACATTGCGTTTACGTGGCGACCACAGCGCGGATCCTGACTAACACGCTACCAGGCACCCCGTGTCACCCTGCTGGGGGAGGGACTCCTAGCTCCCTTCTGTCTGTGTCACCCTGCGAGGGGAGGGACAGACTCATAGCTCCCTTCTGTCTGTGTCACCCTGCGAGGGGAGGGACAGACTCCTAGCTCCCTTCTGTCTGTCACCCTGCGGGGGAAGGGACAGACTCATAGCTCCCTTCTGTCTGTGTCACCCTGCGAGGGGAGGGACAGACTCATAGCTCCCTTCTGTCTGTGTCACCCTGCGGGGAGAGGGACACACTCCTAGCTCCCTTCTGTCTGTGTCACCCTGCGGAGGAAGGGACAGACTCATAGCTCCCTTCTATCTGTCACCCTGCGAGGGGAGGGACAGACTCATAGCTCCCTTCTGTCTGTGTCACCCTGCGAGGGGAGGGACAGACTCATAGCTCCCTTCTGTCTGTGTCACCATGCGGGGAGAGGGACACACTCCTAGCTCCCTTCTGTCTGTGTTACTGTGTCACCCTGGGGGGGGAGGGAGGGTCTCATAGCTCCCTTGTCTGTGTCACCCTGCGGGGAGAGGGACAGACTCATAGCTCCCTTCTGTCTGTGTCACCCTGTGGGGAGAGGGACAGGCTCATAGCTCCCTTCTGTCTGTGTCACCCTGCGGGGAGAGGGACACACTCCTAGCTCCCTTCTGTCTGTGTCACCCTGCGGGGAGAGGGACACACTCCTAGCTCCCTTCTGTCTGTGTCACCCTGCGGGGGGAGGGACACACTCCTAGCTCCCTTCTGTCTGCGTTACTGTGTCACCCTGCTGGGGGAGGGAGGGTCTCATAGCTCCCTTGTCTGTGTCACCCTGCGGGGGTGGGACTCATAGCTCCCTTCCGTCTGTCACGGTCACCCTGTTCTCGTAGGGACAGACTCCATGTATCATAGGTCATTTCGGTCGGTGTCATCCTGCGTTGGGTGCATCAAACTTGGGCGACAAGAGACATACAGAGGGTTAATTTCCATTGTCGTTTTATTGCAAAAACCCAATAATATAAAAACTGTACAAATTTACATATATACCACGTGTCCACGCGTCACGCGCTCAGTCCATGCCAGGCTCACATATTTATATATACACACACGTCGCGCGTCCGCTCGTCCCGCGCTCAGTGTCTGTGCTAGGGTCACCGCTACAGAAAGCCAGGCCCATCGCTGCATATGATTGGCCGGCGGCTGCGGCAGTGCAGGAGGCTGGAAGACGCCTCTGCAATGTCCGAAAGAGACTGGTGGTAATAAGGCGAGAGCGGGCGACATCCCAGCTGGGGGCAGGAGAGACGCTTGACCGCCTCTTGCTCCGGCCGGCCTCGCGGACGGGACATGTTCCCCAGGCGCCTCTTGACGTTGCCGGACAGGCTGAGCAGGAACCCCTGAGGCTTGTGCAGCCAGCGCCCGGCTTCCCTCGCCCGTTCACCCTCCTCCTCTCCGCTCTCCGGCAAGTCCATCCACTGCTTGACCAGGTCGGCAAAGCAGTTGTCCCCCAAAACCAGCGGCTGGCGGCTCCGACACTGGGAGAGCAGACACCCCGTCCAATCCTGGGAGTCAGCACCCACCCCAATGCTCCCCCACTGCTCCAAGCAGGCGTCCGACGTGGATTTGGGACGGACTCTCCCCTGGCGGGGGCGGAGGAGCCCCCCCGAGGAGAGGCGCTGGCAGTGAGGAGGAGGGTGCCGGCGCAGCACTGGGGGGGCAGCCCTCCTCTCTTCTTCTTCTTCTTCCTCCTCCTCCTCCTCCTCCCCCCGCAGGGAGCACCCTGAAACCTCAGAGTACCCCGAGTCCCACTCAAGCCCCCGCTGCCCGCCGCCCCCCGGGGTCACCTCGTCTGGGAGCTCCATGCAGCAGGCCGAGTCCGCCTCGGACAGGTCGGAAGTGCGGTGGGAGAGGCGGGGGTCCCGTCTGACCACTCTGCGGGGGAGAGGCTCTGGGGGCTCCCCGGTGTCCGGGGAGGGTGTCGGGGAGGAGCGCTTAAGATCCTGGAGCACACGCAACATACACTCCATCTGTTCGGAGAGCGAAGAGCCAGAGTCCTTCATACACAGCTAGGGAGAGAGAGAGAGGGTGAGGACACAGGCCATGTTGAACAAGCAGTTACCCTGTAACATCTTATTGTAGTAACCCTGCTCCTGAGTGCCTTATTGCCCCGGCAGTGACCCTGTAACATCTTGTCGCAGTAACCCAGCTCCTGAGTGCCTTATTGCCCCGGCAGTGACCCTGTAACATCCTATCACAGTAACCCAGCTCCTGAGTGCCTTATTGCCCCAGCAGTGTCCCTGTAACATCTTGTCACAGTAACCCTGCTCCTGAGTGCCTTATTGCCCCGGCAGTGACCCTGTAACATCTTGTCACAGTAACCCTGCTCCTGAGTGCCTTATTGCCCCGGCAGTGACCCTGTAACATCTTATCACAGTAACCCAGCTCCTGAGTGCCTTATTGCCCCGGCAGTGACCCTGTAACATCTTATCACAGTAACCCTGCTCCTGAGTGCCTTATTACCCCTAACATGTTCCACGTGAGCGGTGTTACTGCAGTAACATGCTGCAGAGAGCCTTATTGCCGTGGCATGTTATTAGTGATTTTGTAACCCTCCCACGCGCCACAGAAGACGCGCCACGCAGCTTTATGTAGGAGGGCCAGCAGCGGCAGGGCGGAGCTGGCTTTGGAAGCGGGAGAACGGGCTCCCAACACGCCCCGAATCTCTGGCACACGCCTAAGTGAGGGGGGAGGCCGAGGCCCGGAGAGAATATATACCCCGAGGGTGTGAGGAGGGGGGAGGCTGATGCATGTTCCAAAAACCCTCCCCCTCCCCTACAGGGAGCAAGCAGAGGCACGAGCCTACACACCAAGCACACAGCCTCCCCCCGGGGCAGGACAGCCGCACGCTTAACCCCATCTCTTCCAAAATACTCCTCCTGTCTGTCCCTCCCTCCCTCTGTCTGTCCCTCCATCCCTCCATCCGCACTCTCTCCCTCCTCCTGTTTGCTTTGGCTGTCTCTTTCTGGCATGTCACTCTCCCATCTGCTCAACATCTGTCTCTTTACCCAGCTTTGTTCCCTCTCAGTGTCTCTATATAACACTCAGCCAAAAACAGGGTTTAATTAAGAGATACGGTGACTGCAGAGTATCAGGGACAGGCTCACACAGTCCTGGGTGTATATGTAATGTAGGGTGACTACCTGACTGCAGAGTATCAGGGACAGGATCACACAGTCCTGGGTGTATATGTAATGTAGGGTGACCTGACTGCAGAGTATCAGGGACAGGATCTCACAGTCCTGGGTGTATATGTAATGTAGGGTGACTTCCTGACTGCAGAGTATCAGGGACAGGCTCACACAGTCCTGGGTGTATATGTAATGTAGGGTGACCTGACTGCAGAGTATCAGGGACAGGATCACACAGTCCTGGGTGTATATGTAATGTAGGGTGACTTCCTGACTGCAGAGTATCAGGGACAGGCTCACACAGTCCTGGGTGTATATGTAATGTAGGGTGACTTCCTGACTGCAGAGTAACAGGGACAGGCTCACACAGTCCTGGGTGTATATGTAATGTAGGATGACTTCCTGACTGCAGAGTAACAGGGACAGGCTCACACAGTCCTGGGTGTATATGTAATGTAGGGTGACTTCCTGACTGCAGAGTAACAGGGACAGGCTCACACAGTCCTGGGTTTATATGTAATGTAGGGTGACTTCCTGACTGCAGAGTAACAGGGACAGGCTCACACAGTCCTGGGGTTATATGTAATGTAGGATGACTTCCTGACTGCAGAGTAACAGGGACAGGATCGCACAGTCCTGGGTGTATATGTAATGTAAGGTGACTTCCTGACTGCAGAGTATCAGGGACAGGCTCACACAGTCCTGGGTGTATATGTAATGTAGGGTGACCTGACTGCAGAGTATCAGGGACAGGATCTCACAGTCCTGGGTGTATATGTAATGTAGGGTGACTACCTGACTGCAGAGTAACAGGGACAGGCTCACACAGTCCTGGGGTTATATGTAATGTAGGATGACTTCCTGACTGCAGAGTAACAGGGACAGGCTCACACAGTCCTGGGGTTATATCTCATGAAGGGTGACCACCTGGCTGTAGATTTCACTCCCTACGAGGTACTCTGCAGTACTCTGGATGTGAGACTCTAACCCTCCTTCCCCAGAGGCTTTTTTGTTCCCGCGTTACTCACAGCACCGTCACATCCTTCCCCCACACAGGAAACGTGCTCTGCTCCTGCCGCAGGCTCCAAACATGCATTGGGATCTACGCTGTCCCCTGTAGTTCTGCTACTTGGTTTCAATACATGCTGGTCTTTGAAGTGGTCCATATGGGTTTCGTAACTGCAGTGCATGCTGGTCCCTGTAGTTCTGCCCCCTACGAACACCCCCAACTTACTAAGCTTCAGGCATTTCTAGCACGGAGAGGGTTAAACAGAGGGGAGAAAGGAGCAGCCTTGTTCTTATAGGGCTGGTCTCTGAAGTGGGAGGCCCCCACAGCCATGCGAATAACGACCCCGTGCCACCTTCTTGTGAGATAGGGCAAGATACTCGCTCTCTCTGTGGTGTGCCGCTGGATATATCCAATGAGATTGTTAGCTCTTCAGACAGGGAGGTTAGAGGTACGGTGTACAGTGCTATATATAGGGATTTGCGGCATTGTGCGGCACAGAAGGGGTTAAAATAATGCCTTAGCAGGGAGTGCCTTATTGCCCAGGGTCACCTGACTGCATTTACTGGCTGCTGATTGGGTGTCAGACGCTTGGTACGCAGACTGACCCCTGACCCCACAGCCTGCAGACAACATGTCATTTATTGGCCCTCGACCCCTATAGAAATCTCTGAAGTGTTTACACAGCACAGAGATCCCAAACAGTGCAGGGGAGAGCTGCAGCGAGGGCCTGTTATACAGGACAGGCACGCGGGAGGGCGAGTTATACAGGACAGGCACGCGGGAGGGCGAGTTATACAGGACAGGCACGCGGGAGGGCGAGTTATACAGGACAGGCACGCGGGAGGGCGAGTTATACAGGACAGGCACGCGGGAGGGCGAGTTATACAGGACAGGCACGCGGGAGGGCGAGTTATACAGGACAGGCACGCGGGAGGGCGAGTTATACAGGACAGGCACGCGGGAGGGCCTGTTATACAGGACAGGCACGCGGGAGGGCCTGTTATACAGGACAGGCACGCGGGAGGTTGAGTTATACAGGACAGGCACGCGGGAGGGCGAGTTATACAGGACAGGCACGCGGGAGGGCGAGTTATACAGGACAGGCACGCAGGAGGGCGAGTTATACAGGACAGGCACGCGGGAGGGCGAGTTATACAGGACAGGCACGCGGGAGGGCGAGTTATACAGGACAGGCACGCGGGAGGGCCTGTTATACAGGACAGGCACGCGGGAGGGCGAGTTATACAGGACAGGCACGCGGGAGGGCGAGTTATACAGGACAGGCACGCGGGAGGGCGAGTTATACAGGACAGGCACGCGGGAGGGCCTGTTATACAGGACAGGCACGCGGGAGGGTGAGTTATACAGGACAGGCACAGACTGTGTGTCTAAGGCACTGATTAATAATGCCAGATACACACAGGGACACACTTATACACAGAGAGAAACGACAAATGACAGATCATGTCACACAGGGAGAGAGAGCCGTCACCAACTCGCAGGGAGTCATAAGAGCGGGGGGCGCAGGGAGTCGCAGAGCGGGGGTGGCCCAGGAGCAGGGGTGGCGCAGGGAGTCACAGAGCAGGGGGCGCAGGGAGTCACAGAGCAGGGGGCGCAGGGAATCACAGAGCAGGGGGCGCAGGGAATCACAGAGCAGGGGGCGCAGGGAATCACAGAGCAGGGGGCGCAGGGAATCACAGAGCAGGGGGCGCAGGGAATCACAGAGCAGGGGGCGCAGGGAGTCACAGAGCAGGGGGCGCAGGGAGTCACAGAGCAGGGGGAACGCAGGGAGTCACAGAGCAGGGGGCGCAGGGAGTCACAGAGCAGGGGGCGCAGGGAGTCACAGAGCAGGGGGCGCAGGGAGTCACAGAGCAGGGGGCGCAGGGAGTCACAGAGCAGGGGGCGCAGGGAGTCACAGAGCAGGGGGCGCAGGGAGTCACAGAGCAGGGGGCGCAGGGAGTCACAGAGCAGGGGGCGCAGGGAATCACAGCGGGGGGCGCAGGGAGTCACAGAGCGGGGGGCGCAGGGAGTCACAGAGCAGGGGGCGCAGGGAGCACACACAGTCGCCTTCCTGCCCGTCTCACTGGGGACACATGGAGAGAGAGTACTTTGTGGGAGAGGAGAGAAAAAGTCTACCTAACACCACCCCCCTGTCACTGACACCTCCACCCCAGACATTCCTGCAGCTTGTACAACGCTCCCTGCCTGTCCAGACACGCCAGCGCTAATACCTCTCTGTCACTATCTGCACCCACGTTTAACCCTTCCACGTATGTCAGCAGCGTTCGGGGGAGACCCTCAGAGCTCAGGGACCCCTTTCTGTGACCGGGGTTAACCCCTTCAATGCCAGTTCCCTCTGCACATCACTGGCATCCTCTGGCACGGAGCGGGGTTGGTATAGTTTGGGGTGGTCTCCCTGCCTATAGGGACTGTCCCCTACTCCGCTCCCTCTCCCTTTGTGCCCCCTCTCCCCCATCCCCCAGGGAAATGCCTAGTGACCATTTTGAGATGTGAAAACACTGAACACGCACATGTGACACAGGACACGGGACACGCATGTGCTCCACTGGGGAATCTGCTTCTGCAGCAATTCACCTTATGTACCCTTAGAAAAAAAAGTAGCTAGGCACTCAGGAGCTAGGTTATCATCGGGGTATATTGCACTTTTTATTCACCTGTGGGAATTTACCTACGCCTGGGGTAACTTGGGGTAACCCCCCCTGGGGCGACACTCTTCCCCCCCCCCCCCTCTATACCGTACCCTTTTTAAATTCTCAGCGCAGAGCAATGCGTTGCAGTATTCGTAAACATGGGGCTCTGGCTGCTCAGAATCAATCTGACCCCCCCCCCACCCTCCTGTATCTAATATATGTCATGTATATATCACCAACATAATCCACAGCGCAGTACAGCAGGTGGAAGGACAAGCGCAACACACAATGCAACAACAACCAGAATGAAACAATAGGGTCAGGGGGTCCCGGCTCCTCTATATGGCAGGGGGTCCCAGCTCCTCTATATGGCAGGGGGTCCCAGCTCCTCTCTATGGCAGGGGGTCCCAGCTCCTCTATATGGCAGGGTGTCCCAGCTCCTCTATATGGCAGGGTGTCCCAGCTCCTCTATATGGCAGGGGGTCCCAGCTCCTCTATATGGCAGGGGGTCCCAGCTCCTCTATATGGCAGGGGGTCCCAGCTCCTCTATATGGCAGGGGGTCCCAGCTCCTCTATATGGCAGGGGGTCCCGGCTCCTCTATATGGCAGGGGGTCCCGGCTCCTCTATATGGCAGGGGGTCCCGGCTCCTCTATATGGCAGGGGGTCCCAGCTCCTCTATATGGCAGGGGGTCCCGGCTCCTCTATATGGCAGGGGGTCCCAGCTCCTCTATATGGCAGGGGGTCCCAGCTCCTCTATATGGCAGGGGGTCCCGGCTCCTCTATATGGCAGGGGGTCCCGGCTCCTCTATATGGCAGGGGGTCCCGGCTCCTCTATATGGCAGGGGGTCCCAGCTCCTCTATATGGCAGGGGGTCCCAGCTCCTCTATATGGCGGGGGTCTCACCCCACATCTTAACAGTTTGTAAGGCACATCCTGCTTTTTTTTAACCATTTCACTGCCTGTGGTCCACTGCAACCCCCCACCCCTCCCAATAGTTGTGCACTCTCTCTCTCTGCCTCGTCCCCTGAGACAAGGTGACCCTCCTCCAATACACCCCCCTCTCCCCAAATTCCTCTAGGACATTACTGGGGTCCCCCCTAAAAGTACTTACCAGCTCAGATCGTAACTGGCAAATGACTGAGTCCAGGCGGGTGTTCTGCATGCCCCAAATATCCCCGGAGCCGGTCAGGGGGAAGGAACTGGGGGGTACAGAGGAGGGGGGATAAGGGGCTGTATAGGGTTATATATAGTCCCTGCTGTATATGGGATCAGCGCTTCCCCCTCTGGACACAAACTTATCCACTGATCCTTTTCTCATCTCACATGTTCCTTAAGGCTTCCGCTTGGCCCCGCCCACAACCCCTCCTGTCCCAGTGAGCAGCCAATCAGAGGGCCCTTTCACACCCCCAGGATTTGGGGATTCTAAGGAGAGGGAAAGGAGGAAATCTGATCTGGGACATATGATGGAGAAGGAAGGGGGAGAGAGGAGGGGGGAAAGGGAAGGGGGAGGGATAGAGGAGGGAGGGAAGGGGGAGGGATAGAGGAAGAAAAGGAAGGGGGGAGAGGAAGAAAGGGAAGGGGGAGAGGAAGAAAGGGAAGGGGGAGAGGAGGGGAAGGGGAAGAGGGAGGGGAAGAGGGAGGGGAAGAGGGAGGGGAAGAGGGAGGGGAAGAGGGAGGGGAAGAGGGAGGGGAAGAGGGAGGGGAAGAAAGGGAAGGAGGAGAGGAAGAAAGGGAAGAGGGGAAGGAGGAGAGGAAGAAAGGGAAGGGGGAGAGGAGGAGAAGAAGGAAGAGGAGAAGAAAGAGAAGGGGGGATTGGAGAAGAAGAAAGGGAAGGGGGAGAGGAGGAGGAGGAGGAGAAGAAGAAGGGGAGGAGGAGGAGGAGAAGAAAGGGAAGGGGGAGAGGGACAGGAAGAAAAGGAAAGGGGAGGCGGAGATGAAGAAAGAGGAGGAGGAGAAGAAGAAAGGGAAGAGGAGAGTTAGAAAGGGAAGGGGGAGAGGATGGGAGGAAGAAGGGGAAGGTGGAGGAGGAGAGGAAAAAGGGGGATAAGAAAGGGGAGAGGAGGGGAGGAAGTAAGGGAAGGGGGGAGGAGGGGGGGAGGAGGGGGGGAGGAGGGGAGGAGGGGAGGAAGAAATGGAAGAGGAGAAGGGGAGGAAAAAAGGGAAGGGGGAGAGGGAGGAGAAAGAAATGGAAGGGGGAGAGGGGGGAGGAAGAAAGGGAAGGAGGGGGCAGGAGTGGAAGAAAGGGAAGGGGACAGGAGGGGAGGAAGAAAGAGGAGAGGGGGGGAGGGGGAGGAAAGGAAGGGGGAGAGGGGGTGGGGGAGGAAAGGAAGGGGGAGAGGGGGGAGGAAAGGAAGGGGGAGAGGGGGGAGGAAGAAAGGGAAGGGGGGGGCAGGAGTGGAAGAAAGGGAAGGGGACAGGAGGGGAGGAAGAAAGAGGGGAGGGGGAGGAAAGGAAGGGGGAGAGGGAGGAGGAAGAAATGGAAGGGGGAGAGGGGGAGGAAGAAAGGGAAGGGCGAGGAGGAGAGGAAGAAAGGGAAGGGGGAGAGGAGGAGGAGAAGAAAGGGAAGAGGGAGAGAGAAGGCGGAGAGGGAGACAGGGCTTGATGGTGAGAGGGGGAGAGAGAAATGGGGGGGGGAGAGAAATGGGGGAAGGGGAGAGAGGGAGGGAAGGGGGGGAGAGAGGGAGGGAAGTGGGGAAGAGAGAGGGGGGGGTCCTGTAATTACATTTATTTCAGATGGAAAATATCTTCCAGCCTCAGAAAAAAGTGAAATGTTTGGCAAATGGTGAAAGGAAAAAGACTTAACCCTTCCATAGCTAGAGGGGTGGGGGGAGAGGTTGGAGGGGGGAGGGAGGGAGAGGAAGGGGGAAGAGGGGGTGGGGGGAGGCGAGAGGAAGGAAGGAAAAAGAGAAGAGAGAGATTGAGAGATTGTTACAATTACAGATAAAGGAAATTTAAGTCATTCACATAAGAGAGAATTGAGAGAGAGGCAGAGAGGGAAAGAGACAGAGAGAGAGAGACAGAGAGGCAGAGAGGGAAAGAGACAGAGAGAGAGGGAGAGAGGGAAATAGACATGGAGAGAGGGAGACAGAGAGAGAGAGGCAGAGAGGGAAAGAGAGAGAGAGAGAGAGAGACAGAGAGAGAGACAGAGACACGGAGAGAGGGAGAGAGACAGAGAGAGGCACACTCCTCCTCCAGAGACCTCTGACTGGGCACAGAGTGAGCGCTAATCTTCCAGGGCAGGGTATTTACCCGCTCATTAAAAGCCCAGGGGGTGTTAATTGCTCAGAATTGGTGGATTATCTTTCTCAGGATAAATCCTTCACATTTCCCCTGAATGTTCAATAATGTCAGAGCTGGAGGAACGTGCGGGGTTAACCCTGGGGCGGCTCTATGGGGTAATAGGGGGAGTTATAGGGCGCGGTTATATGGGGTAATAGGAGGAGTTATAGGGCGCGGTTATATGGGGTAATAGGGGGAGTTATAGGGAGGGGTTATATGGGGTAATAGGGGGAGTTATAGGGCGCGGTTATATGGGGTAATAGGAGGAGTTATAGGGAGCGGTTATATGGGGTAATAGGAGGAGTTATAGGGAGCGGTTATATGGGGTAATAGTAGGAGTTATAGGGAGGGGTTATATGGGGTAATAGGAGTTATAGGGAGCGGTTATATGGGGTAATAGTAGGAGTTATAGGGAGGGGTTATATGGAGTAATAGGAGGAGTTATAGGGAGGGGTTATATGGAGTAATAGGAGGAGTTATAGGGAGGGGTAATAGGAGTTATAGGGAGCGGTTATATGGAGTAATAGGAAGAGTTATAGGGAGAGGTTATATGGGGTAATAGTAGGAGTTATAGGGAGGGGTTATATGGGGTAATAGTAGGAGTTATAGGGAGAGGTTATATGGGGTAATAGGAGGGGTTATAGGGAGCGGTTATATGGGGTAATAGGAGGGGTTATAGGGAGGGGTAATAGGAGTTATAGGGAGGGGTTATATGGGGTAATAGGAGTTATAGGGAGCGGTTATATGGGGTAATAGGAGGAATTATAGGGAGCTGTTATATGGGGTAATAGGAGGAGTTATATGGAGGGGTTATATGGAGTAATAGGAGGAGTTATAGGGAGGGGTAATAGGAGTTATAGGGAGCGGGTATACGGCGTAATAGGAGGAGTTATAGGGTAGCTGTTAATATGGGGTAATTGCAGGTGTTATAGAGAGAGGCTATATCTGGTAATAGGAGGAGGTTATATGGGGTAATAGGTGTTATAGGGAGCAATTATATTGGGTAATAGGAGGGGTTATAGGGAGCAGTAGGCGGAGGTGAGGATGGTTATAGGGAGCAGTAGGTGGAGGTAAGGATGGTTATAGGGAGCAGTAGGTGGAGGTATGGGTGGTTATAGGGAGCAGTAGGAGGAGGAAAGTATGGTTATAGGGAGCAGTAGGTGGAGGTAAGGATGGTTATAGGGAGCAGTAGGTGGAGGTAAGGATGGTTATAGGGAGCAGTAGGTGGAGGTAAGGATGGTTATAGGGAGCAGTAGGTGGAGGTAAGGATGGTTATAGGGAGCAGTAGGCGGAGGTGAGGATGGTTATAGGGAGCAGTAGGTGGAGGTGAGGATGGTTATAGGGAGCAGTAGGTGGAGGTGAGGATGGTTATAGGGAGCAGTAGGTGGAGGTATGGGTGGTTATAGGGAGCAGTAGGTGGAGGTGAGGATGGTTATAGGGAGCAGTAGGTGGAGGTGAGGATGGTTATAGGGAGCAGTAGGTGGAGGTATGGGTGGTTATAGAGAGCAGTAGGTGGAGGTAAGGATGGTTATAGGGAGCAGTAGGTGGAGGTGAGGATGGTTATAGGGAGCAGTAGGCGGAGGTGAGGATGGTTATAGGGAGCAGTAGGTGGAGGTAAGGATGGTTATAGGGAGCTGTAGGTGGAGGTATGGGTGGTTATAGGGAGCAGTAGGTGGAGGTATGGGTGGTTAAAGGGAGCAGTAGGTGGAGGTATGGGTGGTTATAGGGAGCAGTAGGTGGAGGTATGGGTGGTTATAGGGAGCAGTAGGTGGAGGTAAGGATGGTTATAGGGAGCAGTAGGTGGAAGTAAGGATGGTTATAGGGAGCAGTAGGTGGAGGTGAGGATGGTTATAGAGAGCAGTAGGTGGAGGTGAGGAGGTTATAGGGAGCAGTAGGTGGAGGTAAGGATGGTTATAGGGAGCAGTAGGTGGAGTTGAGGATGGTTATAGGGAGCAGTAGGTGGAGGTAAGGATGGTTATAGGGAGCTGTAGGTGGAGGTATGGGTGGTTATAGGGAGCAGTAGGTGGAGGTATGGGTGGTTAAAGGGAGCAGTAGGTGGAGGTATGGGTGGTTATAGGGAGCAGTAGGTGGAGGTATGGGTGGTTATAGGGAGCAGTAGGTGGAGGTAAGGATGGTTATAGGGAGCAGTAGGTGGAAGTAAGGATGGTTATAGGGAGCAGTAGGTGGAGGTGAGGATGGTTATAGAGAGCAGTAGGTGGAGGTGAGGAGGTTATAGGGAGCAGTAGGTGGAGGTAAGGATGGTTATAGGGAGCAGTAGGTGGAGTTGAGGATGGTTATAGGGAGCAGTAGGTGGAGTTGAGGATGGTTATAGGGAGCAGTAGGTGGAGGTAAGGGTGGTTATAGGGAGCAGTAGGTGGAGGTAAGGATGGTTATAGGGAGCAGTAGGTGGAGGTAAGCATGGTTATAGGGAGCAGTAGGTGGAGGTAAGGATGGTTATAGGGAGCAGTAGGTGGAGGTGAGGAGGTTATAGGGAGCAGTAGGTGGAGGTATGGGTGGTTATAGGGAGCAGTAGGTGGAGGTAAGGATGGTTATAGGGAGCAGTAGGTGGAGGTGAGGAGGTTATAGGGAGCAGTAGGTGGAGGTAAGGATGGTTATAGGGAGCAGTAGGTGGAGGTGAGGAGGTTATAGGGAGCAGTAGGTGGAGGTATGGGTGGTTATAGGGAGCAGTAGGTGGAGGTGAGGATGGTTATAGGGAGCAGTAGGTGGAGGTAAGGGTGGTTATAGGGAGCAGTAGGTGGAGGTAAGGGTGGTTATAGGGAGCAGTAGGTGGAGGTATGGGTGGTTATAGGGAGCAGTAGGTGGAGGTGAGGAGGTTATAGGGAGCAGTAGGTGGAGGTAAGGATGGTTATAGGGAGCAGTAGGTGGAGGTGAGGAGGTTATAGGGAGCAGTAGGTGGAGGTAAGGGTGGTTATAGGGAGCAGTAGGTGGAGGTATGGGTGGTTATAGGGAGCAGTAGGTGGAGGTGAGGAGGTTATAGGGAGCAGTAGGTGGAGGTAAGGATGGTTATAGGGAGCAGTAGGTGGAGGTGAGGAGGTTATAGGGAGCAGTAGGTGGAGGTGAGGATGGTTATAGGGAGCAGTAGGTGGAGGTAAGGATGGTTATAGGGAGCTGTAGGTGGAGGTATGGGTGGTTATAGGGAGCAGTAGGTGGAGGTATGGGTGGTTAAAGGGAGCAGTAGGTGGAGGTATGGGTGGTTATAGGGAGCAGTAGGTGGAGGTATGGGTGGTTATAGGGAGCAGTAGGTGGAGGTAAGGATGGTTATAGGGAGCAGTAGGTGGAAGTAAGGATGGTTATAGGGAGCAGTAGGTGGAGGTGAGGATGGTTATAGAGAGCAGTAGGTGGAGGTGAGGAGGTTATAGGGAGCAGTAGGTGGAGGTAAGGATGGTTATAGGGAGCAGTAGGTGGAGTTGAGGATGGTTATAGGGAGCAGTAGGTGGAGGTAAGGATGGTTATAGGGAGCTGTAGGTGGAGGTATGGGTGGTTATAGGGAGCAGTAGGTGGAGGTATGGGTGGTTAAAGGGAGCAGTAGGTGGAGGTATGGGTGGTTATAGGGAGCAGTAGGTGGAGGTATGGGTGGTTATAGGGAGCAGTAGGTGGAGGTAAGGATGGTTATAGGGAGCAGTAGGTGGAAGTAAGGATGGTTATAGGGAGCAGTAGGTGGAGGTGAGGATGGTTATAGAGAGCAGTAGGTGGAGGTGAGGAGGTTATAGGGAGCAGTAGGTGGAGGTAAGGATGGTTATAGGGAGCAGTAGGTGGAGTTGAGGATGGTTATAGGGAGCAGTAGGTGGAGTTGAGGATGGTTATAGGGAGCAGTAGGTGGAGGTAAGGGTGGTTATAGGGAGCAGTAGGTGGAGGTAAGGATGGTTATAGGGAGCAGTAGGTGGAGGTAAGCATGGTTATAGGGAGCAGTAGGTGGAGGTAAGGATGGTTATAGGGAGCAGTAGGTGGAGGTGAGGAGGTTATAGGGAGCAGTAGGTGGAGGTATGGGTGGTTATAGGGAGCAGTAGGTGGAGGTAAGGATGGTTATAGGGAGCAGTAGGTGGAGGTGAGGAGGTTATAGGGAGCAGTAGGTGGAGGTAAGGATGGTTATAGGGAGCAGTAGGTGGAGGTGAGGAGGTTATAGGGAGCAGTAGGTGGAGGTATGGGTGGTTATAGGGAGCAGTAGGTGGAGGTGAGGATGGTTATAGGGAGCAGTAGGTGGAGGTAAGGGTGGTTATAGGGAGCAGTAGGTGGAGGTAAGGGTGGTTATAGGGAGCAGTAGGTGGAGGTATGGGTGGTTATAGGGAGCAGTAGGTGGAGGTGAGGAGGTTATAGGGAGCAGTAGGTGGAGGTAAGGATGGTTATAGGGAGCAGTAGGTGGAGGTGAGGAGGTTATAGGGAGCAGTAGGTGGAGGTAAGGGTGGTTATAGGGAGCAGTAGGTGGAGGTATGGGTGGTTATAGGGAGCAGTAGGTGGAGGTGAGGAGGTTATAGGGAGCAGTAGGTGGAGGTAAGGATGGTTATAGGGAGCAGTAGGTGGAGGTAAGGGTGGTTATAGGGATCAGTAGGTGGAGGTATGGGTGGTTATAGGGTGAAAATGTAATTGTGTTAACTTGTCTGACCCACAGAGCTTATAAATTAGCCACATACTGATTAACCCTTCATTGTAGGGGCATTCATTCAATCTTTGTCCTGTCATGGTACCTCCACCCTGAGCTGCCTTGTTGCACCTTGTTGTACGGTGTATGTTGTTAACAGTGTATTATTTCACGGTGTGTTGCATTGTGGTTTTGTTGCACGGTGTATTATTGCATGTTGTGTTTCATTGTTACACAGCGTATTGTTGTACGTGTTGCATTATTGCACGGTGTGTTGTTGCAGGGTGTGTTGTTGCACAGTGTGTTGCTGTGTTGCATTGTTGCACAGTGTATTGTTGCATGGTGGTGTGTTGTTGCAGGGTGTGTTGTTGCACAGTGGTGTGTTATGCAAAGTGTGTTGTATTATTGCACTGTGTATTGTTGTACGGTGTGTTGCATTGTTGCACGGAGGATTGTTGCACAGAGGATTGGTGTACGTTGTGTTGCATTGTTGTACGGTGGTGTGTTGTTGCACGTGTGTTGCATTCTTGCAGGTTATATGGTTGCACGGTGGTGTGTTGCGTTGTTACTGGGTTTGTTTTCACGGTGGTGTGTTGCATTGTTGCACGGTGTATGGTTGCACGGTGGTGTGTTGCGCTGTTGCACGGTGTATGGTTGCACGGTGGTGTTGCATTGTTGCAGGGTGTATGGTTGCACGGTGGTGTGTTGCATTGTTGCAGGGTGTATGGTTGCACGGTGGTGTGTTGCGCTGTTGCACGGTGTATGGTTGCATGGTGGTGTGTTGCATTGTTGCACGGTGTATGGTTGCACGGTGGTGTGTTGCGCTGTTGCACGGTGTATGGTTGCACGGTGGTGTGTTGCATTGTTGCAGGGTGTATGGTTGCATGGTGGTGTGTTGCATTGTTGCACGGTGTATGGTTGCACGGTGGTGTGTTGCATTGTTGCACGGTGTATGGTTGCGCTGTTGCACGGTGTATGGTTGCACGGTGGTGTGTTGCATTGTTGCACGGTGTATGGTTGCACGGTGGTGTGTTGCATTGTTGCACGGTGTATGGTTGCACGGTGGTGTGTTGCATTGTTGCAGGGTGTATGGTTGCACGGTGGTGTGTTGCATTGTTGCACGGTGTATGGTTGCACGTGGTGTGTTGCGCTGTTGCAGGGTGTATGGTTGCACGGTGGTGTGTTGCATTGTTGCAGGGTGTATGGTTGCACGGTGGTGTGTTGCATTGTTGCAGGGTGTATGGTTGCATTGTTGCACGGTGTATGGTTGCACGGTGGTGTGTTGCGCTGTTGCACGGTGTATGGTTGCACGGTGGTGTGTTGCATTGTTGCAGGGTGTATGGTTGCACGTGGTGTGTTGCATTGTTGCAGGGTGTATGGTTGCACGGTGGTGTGTTGCGCTGTTGCACGGTGTATGGTTGCACGGTGGTGTGTTGCATTGTTGCAGGGTGTATGGTTGCACGGTGGTGTGTTGCATTGTTGCAGGGTGTATGGTTGCACGTGGTGTGTTGCGCTGTTGCACGGTGTATGGTTGCACGGTGGTGTGTTGCATTGTTGCAGGGTGTATGGTTGCACGGTGGTGTGTTGCATTGTTGCACGGTGTATGGTTGCACGGTGGTGTGTTGCATTGTTGCACGGTGTATGGTTGCACGGTGGTGTGTTGCATTGTTGCAGGGTGTATGGTTGCACGGTGGTGTGTTGCATTGTTGCACGGTGTATGGTTGCACGTGGTGTGTTGCGCTGTTGCAGGGTGTATGGTTGCACGGTGGTGTGTTGCATTGTTGCAGGGTGTATGGTTGCACGTGGTGTGTTGCGCTGTTGCACGGTGTATGGTTGCACGGTGGTGTGTTGCATTGTTGCACGGTGTATGTTTGCACAGTGGTGTGTTGCGCTGTTGCACGGTGTATGGTTGCACGGTGGTGTGTTGCGCTGTTGCACGGTGTATGGTTGCACGGTGGTGTGTTGCATTGTTGCAGGGTGTATGGTTGCACGGTGGTGTGTTGCATTGTTGCAGGGTGTATGGTTGCACGGTGGTGTGTTGCATTGTTGCAGGGTGTATGGTTGCACGGTGGTGTGTTGCATTGTTGCAGGGTGTATGGTTGCACGGTGGTGTGTTGCATTGTTGCAGGGTGTATGGTTGCACGTGGTGTGTTGCGCTGTTGCACGGTGTATGGTTGCACTTTGGTGTGTTGCATTGTTGCACGGTGTATGGTTGCACGGTGGTGTGTTGCGTTGTTGCTGGGTTTGTTTTCACGGTGGTGTGTTGCATTGTTGCACGGTGTATGGTTGCACGTGGTGTGTTGCATTGTTGCACGGTGTATGGTTGCACGGTGGTGTGTTGCATTGTTGCAGGGTGTATGGTTGCACGTGGTGTGTTGCATTGTTGCACGGTGTATGGTTGCACGGTGGTGTTGCGCTGTTGCACGGTGTATGGTTGCACGGTGGTGTTGCGCTGTTGCACGGTGTATGGTTGCACGGTGGTGTGTTGCATTGTTGCACGGTGTATGGTTGCACGGTGGTGTGTTGCATTGTTGCAGGGTGTATGGTTGCACGGTGGTGTGTTGCATTGTTGCAGGGTGTATGGTTGCACGGTGGTGTGTTGCATTGTTGCACGGTGTATGGTTGCACGGTGGTGTGTTGCATTGTTGCAGGGTGTATGGTTGCACGGTGGTGTGTTGCATTGTTGCACGGTGTATGGTTGCACGGTGGTGTGTTGCATTGTTGCAGGGTGTATGGTTGCACGGTGGTGTGTTGCATTGTTGCACGGTGTATGGTTGCACTTTGGTGTGTTGCGTTGTTGCATGGTGTATGTTGCACGGTGGTGTGTTGCGTTGTTGCTGGGTTTGTTTTCATGGTGGTGTGTTGCATTGTTGCAGGGTGTATGGTTGCACGGTGGTGTTGCGCTGTTGCACGGTGTATGGTTGCACGGTGGTGTGTTGCATTGTTGCACGGTGTATGGTTGCACGTGGTGTGTTGCATTGTTGCACGGTGTATGGTTGCACGTGGTGTGTTGCATTGTTGCAGGGTGTATGGTTGCACAGTGGTGTGTTGCGCTGTTGCAGGGTGTATGGTTGCACGGTGGTGTGTTGCATTGTTGCACGGTGTATGGTTGCACGTGGTGTGTTGCATTGTTGCAGGGTGTATGGTTGCACAGTGGTGTGTTGCGTTGTTCAAGGTAGTTTGGTTGCACGGTGGTGTTGAGTTGTGGTACGGTATATGGTTGAACCGTGGTGTGTTGCGTTGTGTTGTTGCAGGGTGTATTCCTGCACGGTGGTGTGTTGCATTGTTGCATGGTGTATAGTTGCAGGGTGTATGGCTGCACGGTGGTGTGTGGTGTCGTTGCAACGTGTATGGTTACACCGTGTGTGTTGTGTTGTACGGTGTATGGTTGCACGGTGGTGTGTTGCATTGTTGTATGGTTGCACGGAGGTGTGTTGCATTGTTGTATGGTTGCACGGTGGTGTGTTGCATTGTTGTATGGTTGCACGGTGGTGTGTTGCATTGTTGTATGGTTGCATGGTGGTGTGTTGCATTGTTGTATGGTTGAACCGTGGTGTGTTGCATGGTGTATAGTTGATGGGTGTATGGCTGCACGGTGGTGTGTGGTGTCGTTGCAACGTGTATGGTTACACCGTGTGTGTTGTGTTGTACGGTGTATGGTTGCACGGTGGTGTGTTGCATTGTTGTATGGTTGCACGGTGGTGTGTTGCATTGTTGTATGGTTGCACGGTGGTGTTGCATTGTTGTATGGTTGCACGGTGGTGTGTTGCATTGTTGTATGGTTGCACGGTGGTGTGTTGCATTGTTGTATGGTTGCACAGTGGTGTGTTGCATTGTTGTATGGTTGCATGGTGGTGTGTTGCATTGTTGTATGGTTGAACCGTGGTGTGTTGCATGGTGTATAGTTGATGGGTGTATGGCTGCACGGTGGTGTGTGGTGTCGTTGCAACGTGTATGGTTACACCATGTGTGTTGCGTTGTTGTACGGTGTATGGTTGCACGGTGGTGTGTTGCATTGTTGTATGGTTGCACGGTGGTGTGTTGCATTGTTGTATGGTTGCACGGTGGTGTGTTGCATTGTTGTATAGTTGCACGGTGGTGTGTTGCATTGTTGTATGGTTGCACGGTGGTGTGTTGCATTGTTGTATAGTTGCACGGTGGTGTGTTGCATTGTTGTATGGTTGCACGGTGGTGTGTTGTATGGTTGCATGGTGGTGTGTTGCATTGTTGTATGGTTGCATGGTGGTGTGTTGCATTGTTGTTTGGTTGCACGGTGGTGTGTTGAGTTGTTGCAGGGTGTATGGTTGCACGGTGGTGTGTTGTTGCGTGGTGTATGGTTGCACGGTGGTGTGTTGTGTTGTTGCACGGTGTATGGTTACACTGTGGTGTGTTGTTGAATGGTGTATGGTTACACTGTGGTGTGTTGTTGCATGGTGTATGGCTGCACGGTGGTGTGGTGCATTGTTGCAGGGTGTATGGTTACACAGTGGTGTGTTGAGTTGTGGTACGGTATATGGTTGAACCGTGGTGTGTTGAATGGTTGCAGGGTGTATAGCTGCACGGTGGTGTGTGGTGTGTGGTGTCATTGCAATGTGTATGGTTACACCGTGTGTGTTGCGTTGTTGTACGGTGTATGGTTGCACGGTGGTGTGTTGCTTTGTTGTATGGTTGCACGGAGGTGTGTTGCATTGTTGTACGGTTGCATGGTGGTGTGTTGCATTGTATGGTTGCATGGTGGTGTGTTGCATTGTTGTATGGTTGCACGGTGGTGTGTTGCATTGTTGTATGGTTGCACGGTGGTGTGTTGCATTGTTGTATGGTTGCACGGTGGTGTGTTGCATTGTTGTATGGTTGCACGGTGGTGTGTTGCATTGTTGTATTGTTGCACGGTGGTGTGTTGCATTGTTGTATGGTTGCAGGTGGTGTGTTGCATTGTTGTATGGTTGCACGGTGGTGTGTTGCATTGTTGTATGGTGGTGTGTTGCATTGTTGCACGGTGTATGGTTGCACGGTGGTGTGTTGCATTGTTGTATGGTTGCATGGTGGTGTGTTGCATTGTTGCATGGTTGCATGGTGGTGTGTTGCATTGTATGGTTGCATGGTGGTGTGTTGCATTGTTGTATGGTGGTGTATTGCGTTGTTGCACGGTGTATGATTGCACGGTGGTGTGTTGTTGCAGGGTGTATTGAGTTGTTGCACGGTGGTGTGGTGTGTTGTTGCACGGTGTATGGTTGCACAGTGGTGTGTTGTTGCAGGGTGTATTGAGTTGTATGGTTGAACGGTGGTGTCTTGCATTGTTGCAGGGTGTTTGGTTGCACGGTGGTGTGTTGTCTTGTACGGTGGTGTGTTGAGTCTTGTACGGTGGTGTGTTGTGTTGTTGCAGGGTGTATGGTTGCACGGTGGTGTGTTGTTGCAGGGTGTATGGTTGCACGGTGGTGTGTTGTTGCATGGTGTATGGTTGCACGGTGGTGTGTTGTTGTGTTGCACGGTGTATGGTTACACTGTTGTGTTGTTGCACGGTGGTGTGTTGTTGTGTTGCACAGTGTATGGTTACACTGTTGTGTTGTTGCACGGTGGTGTGTTGTTGTGTTGCACGGTGTATGGCTGCACGGTGGTGTGTTGTTGCAGGGTGTATGGTTACACGGTGGTGTGTTGTTGTGTTGCACGGTGTATGGTTACACGGTGGTGTGTTGTTGCACGGTGGTGTGTTGTTGTGTTGCATGGTGTATGGTTACACGGTAGTGTGTTGTTGTGTTGCACAGTGTATGGTTACACGGTGGTGTGTTGTTGCACGGTGTATGGCTGCACGGTGGTGTGTTGTGTTGCACAGTGTATGGTTACACTGTGGTGTGTTGTTGCACGGTGGTGTGTTGTTGTGTTGTGTTGCAGTGTATGGTTACACGGTGGTGTGTTGTTGTGTTGCACAGTGTATGGTTACACGGTGGTGTGTTGTTGTGTTGCACGGTAGTGTTGTTGCAGGGTGTATGGTTGCACGTGGTGTTGTTGTGTTGCACGGTGTATGGTTACACAGTGGTGTGTTGTTGCACGGTGTATGGCTGCACGGCGTGCTACATGCTGTGTATAAAGTAAGGGTGTGCAGAAGACGTGTGTACGGCAGGAAGTCACACACCTTCATTTTCTATGCGAGTAAGAAAACGCTCAGGCCCAAGGGACAAATGTCAGTGTGCGGGGACACAGGGGCATATGGCTACTGTTCTAATGCACAATGCATTCTGGGCCCTGTGGTCCTGCTCTCCCTGGTTCTGTATTTGCAATGCATTCTGGGCCCTGTAGCCCTGCTCTCCCTGGTTCTGCATTTGCAATGCATTCTGGGCCCTGTAATCCATACACATTTGTGTCACTCTTTGTGTTGGAAGCAGTTTGTTGTGCTAATTACTGGTGTTTATACTGGGAGTACAGGTGTGTAGTGTGTTTTACTGGTTATAGATCTATTGCTGCTAGTATACACTGCTCTGCCCAGCGTGCAACAGAACCCAATATACAAGCACCTCAGGCACTGACAGGGTTAACCGTGCAGTATTACTGTGAAATGTTTTAATTTAATGTTGAATCTTTGCCAATGTCTCTTCTCCGGGAAACATGAACGTAAATGGCACATTTCTGCCGTGACTTTGAAAAAAAAAAAAAAAAGGCCACGTTTGTTAGTTTTCAACGTCCAGCGCCACCAAAGCCACGTTCCCACGCCACGGAATGTTTAATGCAGAACAGAGAGGCGAGATCCACTGCAGACAGCACGAGACAGGACCGTTTCCCACTATGGTCGTCTCCGTGTATCTCTGCCATCCGGGTAAGGAGCGGCCTCCGGCACAAAAACCCCACTATCCCCGTAGTCACAGAATATATTTGCCGGCCCCCACACCTTGTTACAAGGAACATTTGCAGACTTATGCCCCGGGTACAAAACCATTCGGATCCTGACTTGGTAAAGCGGTTGACCCTGTTGTTGCTGCATTCGCTCTGGCAGCGAGAGGGTTAAGTGGCGCGTATAATTGTAATAAAATGGGACAATGAGAGCCTTTCATGCAGCAAACTTATTCCGGGCCTGGAAACCCTTCTGTATGGCGCCTGATGGGACGCACGGGAGGGAAAAAGTTAGAGCTGAGAACATCTGGACAGCAACACAAGGCGGGATTCTGTACGGTCACTAATGGGGAAACACTGCCACACAGTGGCCATTTCATAGAAGACAGACGCAGGAATTCCCGCCAGCATCCTATGTGCCTGAAGGTAGAACAGAAGCAAGCGGGATTGCCCCGTGTGCTTCATTCTTTGGGTTTCTGATGAAGCAGCCCCCTCTGCAAAAAGAGAGGGCGTTACCACCACACTGATGGGAAAAACCTCAACCTACGGGTCGGTGGTGCGCACAGCGCTGTGCATTGCCACCGCACGACCACGGTGTACACAGACGTGTGTTTGGAGAGCGGGTGCTGCATGCGATCCCTGAAGCGAGCGAGCGTAGGAAGGAAAATGTAACAACGAGATTTTTGCCGGGTCGTAAGAAATACCGAAAATGCTATAACAACATAGGCATACATGGAGGGCACTCAGTGTCATCTATAGCATGAAAATAGAGGGAATAGTTATGTAGCCTATATTAAAAGGTAGACAAATTAAAGTTCCCACCTTCAGGGACCAGTAGTTATGTTCGTAACCTATTTTTAGCCATCCGATAAACCACGGGTGCGTTAACTTTTTTTGCACCCCTCCCCTGCCTACTGTCCCCCCCCCTTACCTTTTTCTCCGGCGTCATCTGACGTCACGTGGACATCTTGACCCTGCGGCGTCATGTGTAAAGAAATAAGAAATTTGAACCTCCTTACTGGGGAATATTTTTTTCTCTCGAACGCAACGATAAAGCTTTGTGCCTTCTCTGTCATACTGTATATGCATCTTTCATCTGAAATCTTTCAACATGTAGCAACATTTTGCTCTCATATAGATTGAGCATTTGCTTCCGATAACGAGCTGGGTACATCCAAGTTGAATTCTTTGAAATAACAGAAACCAGCACATTTCTGTACCAGAGCTGCCAAGCACTCAGGAACCGCAACGTTAACCTCCCATCACGTGGCATGAAACCAACCGGGGCGGAAAAAACCCTCAGACCGCGAGTCTATTAAAGTCTGCCTCAAGGATGTCATTGTGACCGTCACCAGAGAATCACAATCTGCAAAAGAATACGAGACATACAACCACGCCAGACAATTGAACGCAGAACATCTGATCGGTGCGATTGAAACATAACTACACTCTCTTGCTCATAGCTTTGGATGAGTCCTACGACACAGCACAAGCCTCAATTGGCAGCTCTTGGCCGGTCAGTATCGGATGACATGCTTGTGAGGAACGCCTCGATATTGTGACACTATAGGACAGAACATTAAAGAAGCATGTCGGTTGTAGCAAGAGATTGCCTTTAGAGAAGCTTACAGCGATTGCAATGGATGGGGCCTCATCGTTGCTAGGACCAGTGAATGGGGTTGGTGGGACTTCCACAATTTGACATTTCATTGCATTACCCAAAATCGACAGCAGCTCGTCTCGAATTAGATCACATCCTCAAGTCTAGAGATAGTGAACTTTATTCACACAAAAGCACGGAATCACAGCCAATTCCTACGTTTAGCTGAAGAACTGGATGCCGATCTGTCACGTCACTGTCCAGTGGCGCTGGAGGTCAAGTTGTCAGATGTTCTCTCGAGCGGTTGACTCCTACCAAATCATACATGGTCACACACGGTATTCCAGAGCTTTCACACCCACGGTGGGTCCACGATTTAGCGTTCCTTGCAGGTATGCTGATTTCCCAGAGTAGATTCCAAGTCCTGCATCACAAACAAGCTCTTTTTTGATTGATCCATTTAGCGCCGATGGTCCGTGCGTTTAATCACCGATGAAGCAGCAGATTGAAATGGTTGAACTTCAGGACAACAAACTAAATCTGTGCTGAATGAGAGAATTCTTACCGTCTGGAAAATGCGTACCCCAGAGATATCCAAACATCGGACACGCGGCGCTGAAATGAATATCAATGTTTGCCTATATCAACTGTTTATTCAACTTTGCAACCCGTGAAATTCAAGCACCGGTCCAGTGACAAACACGTCACAGAACTGCGTCAGCACAACGGACCACAGACCCCGCTCCAGGACTCTGGCTGAAAGGAGAGACTGCCGGGGATCCCATGAGGTTAAACTGGAAAATGTCAAGATATGAAAGAATCACTCATTATTAAACAATCATTATAGATGTAAAAAGATGGAGAATGTTAGTTCTGTGCAGTATAAATGATTTCAGTAGATATTTATTTTATTGAGGCCCTGTGTCAGTGACACAGGTAAATTGTGACTCCAGCTCCCAGTCAGAAAGCCCCCCCCCCCACCCCACCCCCTCTCCTCCCATCTGGTTCTGGGACCAATTTTCCCTTTGCAATAAAACAAGCGTCCCTGGTTTTGCTTTGAAATTTATTTTATTGAAGAGACAAAGTAAACGTTCTGTACAAAGGGTTATAAAGTGAGGCTGTCCTGTGCGAAGAACCGAGCTGCCAACACGGGGGTGGGCGACGCCAGGCATCAAGGGCTACCAACAGGCCAGGTTTTTAGGATATCCCTTCTTCGGCACCGGTGGCTCAGTAAGCAGACACTTATATTGAGCCTTCTGTGCTGAAGCAGGGATATCCTGTAAACCTGACCTGTTGTTGACCCTGGAGGACTGGAGTTGCCCACTTCTGGGCTAACACCACATCCTTTCGGGGGATGTGCATGGGCTCTTCCATTCACAGTTATCACAGGCTAAGAACACACAACACAGAAAGCCCGCACCGACGGACACGTCCTGCACAAGTCCCAAGTGCTGCTGGGTGAAGTGATCGCTGGCAGCGGGTGAGCCTGGGCGCTTCCATTGGTCTCACCGGCAGACCCGCCTCTCCGGAGGAACATGGGAAGCGGTGGCTTTCTTTTATTAAACAGTACTTAAGTTTGTTCACAAAACCAAAAAAATATTTACACTGTACAGATTCCTGTATGATACATATTTATAAAGCGTTCAGGGCTACGCAGACACCTCCTGGAATTGTTCCGCCTGCAGAGGACAGGGCGCCGGCTTCTCGCGCTGTCCCAGCCAACGCTGGCCATTGTTATTCCATCTCGGTGAAGCGTGCAAACATGGCTTTCCTCACGGCGTCCTTGTACGAGTCCGCCGTGTTCGCACCGTATGAGCTGCCCTTGGCTCCCAAGCCAGCCCCTCTCGCCCGGACCTGAGCCTGCAGGACAGAAGCAGTGTGTTCATTACCTCGCCCTTCTCTGACCCAGCAGACTTCAAACACGAGTGCGCAGCGTGACAGGGGAGTGACGGGAGAGACAGGCATTCTGCCTCAGTATGTGCAATGTTTTACTTGGTTAGGATCTCACGTCTCCGTGTGACTGCTGGTGGCGCTTACTTTTCATTCTAGGTACGAGGGAGTCCCCCATTATTCTGCAGTGCTGAACCTTACTACAATGCATCATTACTGCAAGAAACCCCCCCCTCCCCCCCCCCCCAAATATACAGTGTACTCAAAACGTTGCTCAGCGCCGGGAAATTCTCCACCATCTCGCCCGGCAGGCTGGAAATGCTCTTAACCCTGTGGCTGCCAGCAAAGTGTCAGGTCTCTGGCAGTGCCGGGGTTACTGTGTGCTGTGGGCCCCTGCGCTCCTCACCTGGATGGGCGCCGTGATTCCCTGACTCTTGCGGCCGAGCCCGGATCCCTCCTTCCAGCCCATGGCCTGAAGCATCTTGTTCCCGATGTTGCTGTTGTCTAATCCGTCTTTTGTGGGCTGCTCGTAATTCCTGCGCAAACAAAGACACGGGTGAGGCGGACGGGTCAGGGAAGGTGGCGAGCGCAGCGTGTTAAACACCCACACACGTTTGTAACCGTGAGCTCCTCACAACTACCCCACCCCATGGACGTCTGCAAAAATGTTTTCAGGGGGGGGGCATAATGTTAGGCCTCGGACATAGTGCACTGAGCGTCGCTGAGCAGTGCTCTCGCTTGCTGACGCTCGCGCTACCAGGAGCTTTTTGCTGTCCTGACAGAGGAGACAGCAAGCGCGCTTGGGAGGCGGGTATCACTGTGTGTGTGTGTGTGTGTGTGTGTGTCACTTTGAAGTGTTCTGTGTGTTTGTGTGTCACTGGGGAACGTGTGTGTGTGTGTGTGTTTGTATATTATATAATATTTTAAAAATTAAAAAAAAAAGACATGTGGTGAGAATAAATTATTTATCAACATTGTGCAACTTTGATAAATATATTCACGCACGCACGCACACATATATATATATATATATATATATATATATATATATATATATATATATATATATATATATATATACACACACACACACACACACACACACACACACGCACACACACACACACACACACTATATATATATACACACACATACATATATACACACACATACACATATATATATATACACACACATATAT
>NC_134499.1:18166775-18379275 GCF_040206685.1 Ascaphus truei
ACGCACAGGGGGGCCTCACCGCGGCACGCGAGGGAACGCACAGGGGACTGTCACCGGGGCACGTGAAGAAACGCACCAGGGGGCCTCACCACGGCACATGAGGGAAAGAGCCGGGGGCCCTCACCGCAGCATGCAACGGAAGGTGCCGGGGGCCCTTACCGTAGCACGAGGAACCGCACCTGGGGCCCTCCCCGCGGCACGCAAGGGAATGCACCGGGGCCCTCACCGTGGCTCATGAAGGAACGCACTGGGGGCCATCGCCGCAGCACCGGGGGCCCTCAATGCCTGTTTTGGCACGAAGCAGATTGTAATTGAGCTTCGCCACGCGAGCAGGATGAATGAGGAGCCGGTGGCAACGACATGGAATGAGCACAAGGGGAAAGGAGTCTGCACTCACCTCTCGCTCCCGCTGCTCCAGTGCATCCAGATCCTGCTCAGACAGCCGCGACCTCCGGTACACATCCAGGTTTTGCTGTAAGACAGGACATTGCATTAGCAACAAGGCACCCGAGGGGACGGGTAAAGGCCGCTCCGCACTTTAACAAACACTATGCCCTTAAGGCTAGGTCCCCGCTGCAGCAGGCAGCTCGCTCAGCTCCCTCCAGCACCGTAGCTCCTCCTTAGCAGTCCCCGGTGACTCCTGGCTTCCTGGCTCACTGCATACTGTGACGCGTCAGCCAGCAGGGGACACAACAGGATTGTATTCCCGTGCGGCGATGCATCACATGATGCGCCAGGGAGCCAATCAGAAAGACTGATGGGTGGAGAGCAGCACAAGGGGTAGAAAAAGAGACTGACAGGAGGGAAAGTGGCACGTGGAGAGGGATGGTGGGGGGAAAGCAAAGAGGCACGGGGGACAGAGATTGGGGTACATCTTAAGTGGTTGATTTAAGATAGCATAACTAATCTACGTCAAACTTCCAAATGAGGCCAGATATCTATAACTCACTTTTTCACAGCTCTCAGATGTGATCAATCACTCCTCATTCCTTCACTGTATATAAAGTGTTATACATTTGGGGCCACAGCTAGTCCACAAGGCACCTTACAGCCACGGGGAAAGGGACGGTAAGGGGAGGCAGAGTGGCACAGGGGAGAGGAACACCCCCCGCGGCTCGTTTGCCACGCCCCACACCTCAGAACGCGGTTTAGCGCTGTGCAAGTGCCGCCAGGCGCGCATGCAGCGAGACCTTAGCCTAACATGCTGCTAGTTCCAGGCGACCCCCCCACTTCAGATTACAGGGTGTAAGCAGTCACCTTGTGCAGGTCCGACAGCTGCTGGTGCCTGGTTAAGGCGTCCCTGTTGGGGAACTGTCTGCGGCAGAGCAAGCACGCCATCTTTTTAAAGTCAGTCAGCTTGTCCTCATCTATCCCGGCCAGCAGCCGCTCCGGTTCCTCCTCATTGTCACTGTCCCCGCTGTATGCGGCCACCAGTGCCCGCTGCAGAGAGAAAGGTCACAGTGGCTCAGTAACAGCAGCGGGTATCACTTCCCACCGGGACAGGATCCAAAGGGCTGAACTGCACAGCCAAATCTACACGGAATATCCCTATCTGCAGAGCCCAGGGGCGGGAGGTGTGAACGCTGGGACAGCGGGGCGCAGAGGGAGCCCCAGTAACGGAGCGCTGGGACAGCGGGGCGCAGAGGGAGCCCCAGTAACGGAGCGCTGGGACAGCGGGGCGCAGAGGGAGCCCCAGTAACGGAGCGCTGGGACAGCGGGCGCAGAGGGAGCCCCAGTAACGGAGCGCTGGGACAGCGGGGCGCAGAGGGAGCCCCAGTAACGGAGCGCTGGGACAGCGGGGCGCAGAGGGAGCCCCAGTAACGGAGCTCTGGGACAGCGGGGCGCAGAGGGAGCCCCAGTAACGGAGCGCTGGGACAGCGGGGCGCAGAGGGAGCCCCAGTAACGGAGCGCTGGGACAGCGGGCGCAGAGGGAGCCCCAGTAACGGAGCGCTGGGACAGCGGGACGCGGAGGGAGCCCCAGTAACGGAGCGCTGGGACAGCGGGGCGCAGAGGGAGCCCCAGTAACGGAGCGCTGGGACAGCGGGGCGCAGAGGGAGCCCCAGTAACGGAGCGCTGGGACAGCGGGGCGCGGAGGGAGCCCCAGTAACGGAGCGCTGGGACAGCGGGACGCGGAGGGAGCCCCAGTAACGGAGCCACAGTAACAGGGGGACGCGGAGGGAGCCCCAAGTAACAGCGGGACGCGGAGGGAGCCCCAGTAACGGGGACGCAAAGAGAGCCCCAGTAACAAGGGGACGCGGAGGGAGCCCCAGTAACAGGGGGACGCGGAGGGAGCCCCAGTAAAAGGGGGACGCGGAGGGAGCCCCAGTAACAGGGGGACGCGGAGGGAGCCCCAGTAAAAGGGGGACGCGGAGGGAGCCCCAGTAACAGGGGGACGCGGAGGGAGCCCCAGTAACAGGGGGACGCGGAGGGAGCCCCAGTAACGGCGGGACGCGGAGGGAGCCCCAGTAACAGGGGGACGCGGAGGGAGCCCCAAGTAACAGCGGGACGCGGAGAGAGCCCCAGTAACAAGGGGACGCGGAGGGAGCCCCAGTAAAAGGGGGACGCGGAGGGAGCCCCAGTAACAGGGGGACGCGGAGGGAGCCCCAGTAACAGGGGGACGCGGAGCGAGCCCCAGTAACAGGGGGACGCGGAGGGAGCCCCAGTAACAGGGGGACGCGGAGGGAGCCCCAGTAAAAGGGGGACGCGGAGGGAGCCCCAGTAACAGGGGGACGCGGAGGGAGCCCCAGTAACAAGGGGACGCGGAGGGAGCCCCAGTAACGGCGGGACGCGGAGGGAGCCCCAGTAACAGCCGGACGCGGAGGGAGCCCCAGTAACAGCCGGACGCGGAGGGAGCCCCAGTAACGGCGGGACGCGGAGGGAGCCCCGGTAACAGGGGGACGCGGAGGGAGCCCCGGTAACAGGGGGACGCGGAGGGAGCCCCGGTAACAGGGGGACGCGGAGCGAGCCCCCGGTAACAGCCGGACGCGGAGGGAACACCCGGTAACAGCCGGACGCGGAGGGAACACCCGGTAACAGGGACGCGGAGGGAACACCCGGTAACAGGGACGCGGAGGGAACACCCGGTAACAGGGACGCGGAGGGAACACCCGGTAACAGGGACGCGGAGGGAGCCCCAGTAACAGCCGGACGCGGAGGGAGCCCCCGGTAACAGCCGGACGCGGAGGGAACACCCGGTAACAGGGGGACGCGGAGGGAACACCCGGTAACAGGGGGACGCGGAGGGAACACCCGGTAACAGGGGGACGCGGAGGGAGCCCCAGTAACAGCCGGACGCGGAGGGAACACCCGGTAACAGGGGGACGCGGAGGGAGCCCAAGTAACAGTCGGACGCGGAGGGAACACCCGGTAACAGGGGGACGCGGAGGGAGCCCCAGTAACAGGGGGACGCGGAGGGAGCCCCAGTAACAGCCGGACGCGGAGGGAACACCCGGTAACAGGGGGACGCGGAGGGAGCCCCAGTAACAGGGGGACGCGGAGGGAGCCCCAGTAAAAGGGGGACGCGGAGGGAGCCCCAGTAACAGGGGGACGCGGAGGGAGCCCCAGTAACAAGGGGACGCGGAGGGAGCCCCAGTAACGGCGGGACGCGGAGGGAGCCCCAGTAACAGCCGGACGCGGAGGGAGCCCCAGTAACAGCCGGACGCGGAGGGAGCCCCAGTAACGGCGGGACGCGGAGGGAGCCCCGGTAACAGGGGGACGCGGAGGGAGCCCCGGTAACAGGGGGACGCGGAGGGAGCCCCGGTAACAGGGGGACGCGGAGCGAGCCCCCGGTAACAGCCGGACGCGGAGGGAACACCCGGTAACAGCCGGACGCGGAGGGAACACCCGGTAACAGGGACGCGGAGGGAACACCCGGTAACAGGGACGCGGAGGGAACACCCGGTAACAGGGACGCGGAGGGAACACCCGGTAACAGGGACGCGGAGGGAGCCCCAGTAACAGCCGGACGCGGAGGGAACACCCGGTAACAGGGGGACGCGGAGGGAACACCCGGTAACAGGGGGACGCGGAGGGAACACCCGGTAACAGGGGGACGCGGAGGGAACACCCGGTAACAGGGGGACGCGGAGGGAGCCCCAGTAACAGCCGGACGCGGAGGGAACACCCGGTAACAGGGGGACGCGGAGGGAGCCCAAGTAACAGTCGGACGCGGAGGGAACACCCGGTAACAGGGGGACGCGGAGGGAGCCCCAGTAACAGGGGGACGCGGAGGGAGCCCCAGTAACAGCCGGACGCGGAGGGAACACCCGGTAACAGGGGGACGCGGAGGGAGCCAGCCTTTCACTCGCTCACCTTTGGAGGCTTTTCTTCTTCGCCATTCATCATCATCATCATCTCCGGAAACAGCTGCCTCTCTAATAGGGCCCCCTGAGGAGACAAGAAACCAGGTGATGCAGCGAGCTGGGGGACACTGCACATATCACACGCCTCTCTCTCCTGGGAGCAGCACGATGCCCCTGCACATATCACACGCCTCTCTCTCCTGGGAGCAGCACGATGCCCCTGCACATATCACACGCCTCTCTCTCCTGGGAGCAGCACGATGCCCCTGCACACAGAACATGTCTGACGCCTCTCCTGGGAGCAGCACGATGCCCCTGCACACAGAACATGTCTGACGCCTCTCCTGGGAGCAGCACGATGCCCCTGAACACAGAACATGTCTGACGCCTCTCCTGGGAGCAGCACGATGCCCCTGCACACAGAACATGTCTGACACCTTTCCTGGGAGCAGCACGATGCCCCTGCACACAGAACATGTCTGACGCCTCTCCTGAGAGCAGCACGATGCCCCTGCACACAGAACATGTCTGACGCCTCTCCTGGGAGCAGCACGATGCCCCTGCACGCCACCCTGTGCTGCCAGTCTCACCTTTTTCTCAAAGAGGGCAAATCCGGCATCGGCAGCAGCAGACTCCTTCCTCTCCTCGTCACGGGCGCTGAGCGGCTGGAAACTGTTCTTGAAATTCTCCTTCTGCTTGTTCAGGCTCTTGGCCCAGCGCTCCATGTCCTTAGCAATCTGGCAAGGAGGAAAGGGGGTTAAGAGGGAAGCCCCAGCAGGAAAATGGGGAGGAGGAAAGGGCGGCCCTGGGAGGAGATGTCCCATACCAGAGCACCCAAAGGATTCCCAATACAAAAGTGCTTGGACCATTGCACAAAACTCGAGATCCCCGAATCCCCCCGTTACTAGGACAGTTACAGAAGCCACTCACACAAAATGGATTATGCAGAAATATATTGTAATCACAGTATTTGCTATGCCCATGTAAATGAACATTACACAGGAGGATGACTGCTGTGCGCCATGTTTAAGGAGGTTTAATTGCCACAAGCGCCTCTCACCTGCTGGGTGCCATGTTTAATGACGTGCCCTGCCCCCAGCCCCTCTCACCTGCTGGGTGCCATGTTTAATGACGTGCCCTGCCTGCCCCTGTCACCTGCTGGGTGCCATGTTTAATGACGTGCCCTGCCCCCAGCCCCTCTCACCTGCTGGGTGCCATGTTTAATGACGTGCCCTGCCTGCCCCTGTCACCTGCTGGGTGCCATGTTTAATGATGTGCCCTGCCCCCAGCCCCTCTCACCTGCTGGGCGCCATGTTTAATGACGTGCCCTGCCCCCAGCCCCTCTCACCTGCTGGGCGCCATGTTTAATGATGTGCCCTGCCCCCAGCCCCTCTCACCTGCTGGGTGCCATGTTTAATGATGTGCCCTGCCCCCAGCCCCTCTCACCTGCTGGGCGCCATGTTTAATGACGTGCCCTGCCCCCGGCCCCTCTCACCTGCTGGGTGCCATGTTTAATGACGTGCCCTGCCCCCGGCCCCTCTCACCTGCTGGGTGCCATGTTTAATGACGTGCCCTGCCCCCAGCGCCTCTCACCTGCTGGGCGCCATGTTTAATGACGTGCCCTGCCCCCGGCCCCTCTCACCTGCTGGGTGCCATGTTTAATGATGTGCCCTGCCCCCAGCCCCTCTCACCTGCTGGGCGCCATGTTTAATGACGTGCCCTGCCCCCGGCCCCTCTCACCTGCTGGGCGCCATGTTTAATGATGTGCCCTGCCCCCAGCCCCTCTCACCTGCTGGGTGCCATGTTTAATGACGTGCCCTGCCCCCAGCCCCTCTCACCTGCTGGGCGCCATGTTTAATGACGTGCCCTGCCCCCAGCGCCTCTCACCTGCTGGGTGCCATGTTTAATGACGTGCCCTGCCCCCGGCCCCTGTCACCTGCTGGGTGCCATGTTTAATGATGTGCCCTGCCTGCCCCTGTCACCTGCTGGGTGCCATGTTTAATGATGTGCCCTGCCTGCCCCTGTCACCTGCTGGGTGCCATGTTTAATGATGTGCCCTGCCTGCCCCTGTCACCTGCTGGGTGCCATGTTTAATGACGTGCCCTGCCCCCAGCGCCTCTCACCTGCTGGGTGCCATGTTTAATGACGTGCCCTGCCCCCGGCCCCTCTCACCTGCTGGGTGCCATGTTTAATGACGTGCCCTGCCCCCGGCCCCTCTCACCTGCTGGGTGCCATGTTCAATGACGTGCCCTGCCCCCAGCGCCTCTCACCTGCTGGGTGCCATGTTTAATGATGTGCCCTGCCCCCAGCGCCTCTCACCTGCTGGGCGCCATGTTTAATGACGTGCCCTGCCCCCAGCGCCTCTCACCTGCTGGGTGCCATGTTTAATGACGTGCCCTGCCTGCCCCTGTCACCTGCTGGGTGCCATGTTTAATGATGCGCCCTGCCCCCGGCCCCTCTCACCTGCTGGGTGCCATGTTTAATGATGTGCCCTGCCCCCAGCCCCTCTCACCTGCTGGGTGCCATGTTTAATGACGTGCCCTGCCCCCGGCCCCTCTCACCTGCTGGGTGCCATGTTTAATGATGCGCCCTGCCCCCAGCGCCTCTCACCTGCTGGGTGCCATGTTTAATGATGTGCCCTGCCCAATGCCCCTCTCACCTGCTGGGTGCCATGTTTAATGATGCGCCCTGCCCCCAGCGCCTCTCACCTGCTGGGTGCCATGTTTAATGATGTGCCCTGCCCCCAGCCCCTCTCACCTGCTGGGTGCCATGTTTAATGACGTGCCCTGCCCCCAGCCCCTCTCACCTGCTGGGCGCCATGTTTAATGACGTGCCCTGCCCCCAGCGCCTCTCACCTGCTGGGTGCCATGTTTAATGACGTGCCCTGCCCCCGGCCCCTCTCACCTGCTGGGTGCCATGTTTAATGACGTGCCCTGCCTGCCCCTCTCACCTGCTGGGTGCCATGTTTAATGATGTGCCCTGCCCCCGGCCCCTCTCACCTGCTGGGTGCCATGTTTAATGATGTGCCTTGCCCCCGCCCGGCCCCTCTCACCTGCTGGGCGGTCTTGCTCTTGGGTTTCTCCTTTCTCTCCTTCCCTTCCTTAGAGCCGAGTCCCGGGTTCATTGCACCGCTGGGTTGGGTCCCGCTCTGTGCGGCTCCTTCTGCCGCTGGGAGGTAAGTCTCCTTCTCCCCGTCCCAGTACAGGTATTGTTGGGTCAGAGAGTTGTAGTAATACTGTGAGGAAGAGCACACAGATCAGGAAGCGGGACTCTCGTTACAGAAACATACACTGACAGCACTGCAGTGCAATCACCCACTGCCACTCCAACACTACAATGCACAACCCAATCAGCAAAAGCCCGTTCACTAAACAGCGGTGCGCAAACATGGGGACGCACTAGATTTTCAGGGGGGGGGGGGGAGAGACTACGACTGCGCGAGGCCTCTCTAATACACTTACCTTCCAGTGACACGTCGTCCTGGAAACCCGGTGTCAAATGACGTCACCATGGTGACATGTCACATGACAGCGGGGGTCAAGCAGGGGCACGAGGGGAAAAGTTTGCACACCCCTGCACTAGGACATGAAACACTTGATATAAGAACATCTCTCTGTACTGTCTGTCCTGTGCACATCGGCACTTTAGTTTATCGACATGGGAACATGAAGAGACCGCTCAGCGCGCGGGGAAGTCCCCATACCTGAGAATTGGAGTCGTAGTAGAGACCAGTCTGTGGGTCGTAGTAATATCCAGAGGACTCGTCGTATTGATAGGTGGACGTGTCTGGCACAGCTGTGGTGAGAGAGGACAGGGTGAGTGAACACATGAAAGCAACACGCTGCAAAGCACCCCTCCCCCTCCCACCCAGACGCTGTGAAGCATGGTGTCCTCCCCCCTCAACCCGATGCTACAAAGCGCATTTCTCTCTCCTCCCAACCCCCCCTTCCCCCCCGAAGCAGCAAAGCACAGTGCGTCGCAGGCTATGCTGTACTAAGGTGCAGGCTTATAGCGTGCACTACCCCAATACCCCACAACACTATAGGGTCCACAAAGAAATACTTGTCAGAACTGGGCACTCACAGTATTTGTTGCCAGGAACAATGGCATTGGGAGGAGGAAGGTCCTCTGTGCTGGAGCTGGGACCGGCGCTGGAAGCGCTACTGGTGCTGGGTTGGGTCTGGAAAGGAAGAACGGATTATGGTAACGGCCAAGATCGTTTTGTTGGATGCAGTTGGCGCCTCCTTTCAGGGTCTGAGCAGCTCACCAATTCCTCAAATTAGTAAACAGGAATAAAACGTGTGTGACAGCCTAAGGCGGAGCCCCCGGTGGTCACGGCAAAGCGCTGCGACGCGTACGCTGGCAGGGAACACAAGAATTTGTCTTCCCGTGCCCCCGTATTGGCCCTGCCCCTGCGCTCTCCCTTACAGACCGCCGATCATGTCTGTAGTGTCTGCACGAGGCGCACGCGCCGCAGGGAGGACTGGGGCCGCAGCCTGAAGCTCACTCTGTACAGGGATGGGGCGAATGTCTGTTATGGACCAATAAGAGGTGCCCGTTTTTCTTGCATAGCGCTACGGGTATTTTATTCTCTGGTGCGTACTTGGGAAGAGCATGTTTGTGTGCTGTTTGGTGTCTGTGTAGCGTCTGTGTTGAGGGCCCAGCATGTATTTGGGAGGAGCACGGCCTGTGCATTGAGTAGACGGGGTAAGAGGGTACATTACCGGGGATCCTGGCTGCTGATACAGCTGGGGGCTCTGGCATACGACAGCGGCGCTTGTGCTGGGGGCAGCAGAATCAGAGCCCTCTGTGAGAGGAAAGAGATTAGGGTATATTGCATGGAGATAACAGAGATAGCTCTCTCTAAACTGTAAGGGTGCTACAGCAGGATAATGGCTTCCTAGGAAGCTGTTGAAATCACAAGGGGGAGAGTGGAGGGAAAAATAGCCTTTAAATGGGTGCACTCCTATCTCAGAACCAGGGTGGGTGGTGTGTATACGGTTTGTTCACATCACACAAAGGGAATATATTATACCTTGTATCTCTTTAGAGAGGAACTTGCTAGAGTCTAGATAAGTAGATATACTAAAGTTAGGGATCTGGCCCTGATGGGTGGGTGAATGTGTAGGCACAGATACTTTGAACATATAAGGTATCTGTATAAAGATGTAAAAAAAACCTTTTTGATTTATAATGAAGTAAATATACACACATTTTAAAATAACTTAAAAATGCAAATAAGTCTAGAGCAGGGGAGCACAATCTTTTCCCCCTGCGCCACCCTGCCGGCTGTCCCCCTCTCCTCGTGCTCCCCCCCCCATGCTTACCTTGGCTCTGACGTCACGTTGACATGGCAACGCGCCGTCACACGACCCGGTGTTGCCATGGCAACACGTCACCAGGAGCCGTCTAAACCACGGTAAGGGGAAGTTTACAGAGTCCTTGCAGCTCCCCCGGCATTAATTTAAATGCCTTCGGGATGTGCGGCCTCTGTAAAACCTGCGCCCCCCGAAGCTAATCTCGCACCCCCCTGCTCTGGAGTCTGTTTGGCTAGCAGATAATATATCAATTATGTTATAGACCCAACAGATTCACTATAGAGCTTCTGAAATGGCTAATATTGTTGCTTATTGTGCCTGATCGTATTACAGCAAACGAATTGCCGTTATGTTGCCAATAAGTGTCCCGCTATTGTAACTAGACTGGAGAGAAAGAATTCTAATCGGTAGAAATAGATAATCCACCTTTGCCAAGGCTGATTATACATATCGGGTGCTAATCAGGACCACAAAATAGAATATTGCCACTTATCTGGCTCGCTCCAGAATGAGGAAATAATTGTATTCGTGCGAGTGATTCTATAAATCATCAGGTCCAGAAATCAAATAGCAGCTAACGGAGAATCAGAAGCGAATTCTGACTAACCTGTTAGTCTGCATGGCCCTAGAGATCTGATTTCTAATAGCATATAGTGTTAATACACTCATAGCAGCTCCAAGAGCTTAGCAATGATATTTGGCAAAGGCGACACGTGACATAGGGAGCTCTGCAAGTCCCTTCTGCTCACAGATCCCACTGTGATCGTGTATTTGACTCATGTGCAGATAGTACTTATACCGGAGCACGAATACCTGCCTGTACAGAGTAATACTGGGCGGGCGATTCTGGCTTACCGGAGTCCCTAGTAACGCACTATTTTTCTGAGGGGAGCTGAGTTAGCCTGTGAGGATGTCTGTGATCAGTGCTTTTCAATCAGCAAGAGCCGCGCAGCTTAGGGAGATCGCGTTCAATGCCCCGCTATGGGACTCACTGCTACGTAAAGGCTCTTATCTGATTGTATCCCTTGAGCCACGCAGCTTAGGGAGATTGCGTTTTGAGGTGCGCTATGTAACACTTCCCCTGCTCCCAGATCCTCATACACTCATATCCTTAGTACATAGTACAGACTTTATCAGGAGTATTTATCAAACTGCCTGTATATAGACTGAAACTGGGCAGGTGATTCTGGCTTGCCAGCGTCCCTATTCTCTCTCTATTCTCCTGCGGGGGACTGAACCAGCCCGAACGATTGGTACTTTCAGATAATCACAGCCGCGCAGCTTAGGGAGATCTCTTCCTGAGGGGCGCTAAGGGAATGACTTCTCCTGCTCTTGGACTCGCATATGATCGTGCCCTGCTCTTAGACTCATGTGTTAGTGCCCAACAGCTGTTTCGCCGTCACAGCAGCATCGTCTTGGGTACAGGGTATATTAATTGCATGTTACAAGCATCTCACACAAGGTTTCATTATAATATAACTCCTTCAGTGCCAGGCGGGCCAACAATGTGTAACAGATGACTTACCTGCTGCTGGGGCTGTGCTCTGCTCTGCTGCTCCCGTCTGAGGCTGGTAAAAGGGCTGGTAATCCTGGGAGTACTGGGAAAGAAATGTCACACAATCCCATTACTAATCTGCCCTCCTGAGGGTCAGCGTGGGTGCATGAGGGAGGGATAGCGTGGGTAAAGTTCTGGTGGTGGGATTAGGGTCCGCTGTTCTTTAAAGGAGGGGGGGGTCACTTACCTGTCCATAAGGAGCATAGCCCTCCTGTCCCGGCTGCATGTATCCGTAATCACCGCCCTCCCCGCTCTGCTGAGCCTGCAAAGCGACAGGGGAAAGGGAGTCAAGTCACATGGGAATCCTGCTTCATTCCAAACATTTCACCATCAATTCTAAGTCAGCAGCAGCTCCGTCATCAGGTACAAGGGGCTGCCTCACACGGTGACCCCGTTATTACATACATCGGGGGACACGTACAACACAAGGCTCCTGCTGACCTTTTAATGTAGAGTGGTTAAAGGGGACTGCATATGGATCTCAAACCATTATATATACCAAACAGAATTCATTTACTTGTATGTATTTAAATGCATGCGGAAATATCTCCTGCTCTGCTAGCCCATTACTATCAGGTACAAACTGGCCACCTCTATGACTAGCAGGCAGGCATGTGAAGCACGGGAGAGATGTCCATGGTTACCTGTGTAGAAGACCACTGTGCCGCTGCGATAGCGGTGCTCGCCACAGAGAAAGCGCTCACCCGGTGCCCGTCTGGCAATACAAGATCCCTGCGACAAGGAAAAGAAGAAACAGATTTAACAAACGTTTGCCCTGAACAGAGCACTGCGGGGGTGGACGTTACACAGGGCATCAAACTGCCAACGACAAGAGCCAGCACGATACTGGAGTTTGCAGCAGACAGAGGACTACTTCTATTCAAGTATTATCAGCATGAAAGGAGTTCATCTGCCATACAGTCTAGAGCAGGCCTGCACAACTCGTAAAGCGAGAAGGGCCGAACTGCTCCAAGGAAAACAAATTTGGGCCGCACGGGTAAAATCATCATCATCATGATCATCTCTCCTCCAGCACCTCTCATCATCATCATATATCTCCCCCAGCACCCCTCATCATCATCCTCATATCTCCCCCAGAACCCCTCACTATCAACCTTTGCGATACTCCCCATCTATCTCTCATGCCCCCATCTCTCCCCCTCATCCACACACATAATACTCCCTCTCCACATCGAACACACAATACCCCCCTGCACCTCACATCACTCTCCCCCCTTGCACCTCACATCACTCTCCCCCCCTGCACCTCACATCACTCTCCCCCCTGCACCTCACATCACTCTCCCCCCTGCACCTCACATCACTCTCCCCCCTGCACCTCACATCTCACCTCCCCTGCACCTCACCCCCCTGCACTTATCCACGTTGGGATCAGGGGGGGAGCTGCCGCAGAAGAGCTCAGCTGGCTGTGACTTCCCCCTCCGTCCCACGTTGCGAGCGGGGAGGGAGCAGGGAGGGGGAGCGGGGAATCGCCTACATTTTTTTAAAAATCTCACCGCGGGCCGCACAGAGAGGCCAGGCGGGCCGCATGGTGTGCAGGCCTGGTCTAGAGAATCAGTTATCAGGTTAACCCATTCATACAACAGTTTCTAGATATCAGGGCTATGCCTTTGGCAATAAACCCTGCGCAATGTATGAGTTTCCCACTGCAGAACAGTATAACTCCACTCACTTCCTGGCACTTTTGGCAAAATCCACACCAATGGTTTTCCCGTCAATTTTGAGGGGTGGGTGAAGGGTCTGCAAGATTTGAAGCAGCTGGGACGCCTCCTGAAGATAGAGAGGGGAAGATCAGGAAATGAGCAATGCTTTCACAGGCCGCCTGAGAAACCCTATATATCAGGAGCGGCCAACGCAAGTCCTCAAGGGTCCCCAACAGGCCAGCTATTAGGGATGTCCAGGCTTCAGCACAGGTGGCTGTCATGGAATGAGCCACCTTTGCTGAAGCAGGGATTCCTTAACATGTCCTGTTTGGTGGCCTGTGAGGACTGGCGTTGGCCGCCCCTGCAATATAGGATAAGCGGGCAGCTTGGCATCTCTTACCAGCGCTGAAGGCAGCTGCACAAAGGCGAAGCCTCGGTTCTGCTGCGTTTGCTTGTCTTTGATGAGACGGATGTTGCTGACCACGAGTGAGACGTAAGGAGCGAGGGCCGTGAGGATGGATTCCACCACCGTGTGGGGCCCGATGTTCCGGAGGATTATGGCTGAGGATACATAGCCACCTAATAAGGTTACACCCAACTGTGTGTAAAAAGGGTCAGCAACCAAGTCCCCCCCCCCCCTACACTCCAGCTATCAAGAGGTGAACCCTGACATGCAGCAGACCTCCCACATCAGTCGCAAACCATCACTTCACGCAGGAGACATCAAGTGAATAGAAGCGCGAAAAGGACCGAGCCCAAAATGTCGGTTCGTGCGCATAATTCATGTATTCACTGCTCCACAGACATGCAAAGCAAATCCGTCTGATTCATACAACTAATAAACATCATCCCCAACAGGGGACAGACAGACACCTGGAGAAAGTCGCCCGCCTATCTGGACTCTAGCCCTCACTACAGGGGCCTGCCTGGCTGGGAAGGAGCTAAGCCGCCCCCCCAGGACAGAGGCCTTAGAAACACTTACTGTCACTGTAGTAGTCCACAGCTTGGGGAACTTCGGGGGCCCCTTGTGGGGTCTCCAGATCAGCGTCTACAGGCAGAAGAAAAGAAAAAGACACGACTGAGACCATGTGACATGAGCCCGTAAAGCGTCTGTGGGACAGAATAAGTGGGTTATACTTGAATAATGTAGTGATTAAGGCTGAATTATAAGGAGACTTACAACTTATATTTTTCAGGCCCAGAAATAATTTCCCCTGAAACCTCTCCAGCAGGAAAGCCCCCTCCCATCCCATCTCCCGGCTCCGTGTCTTGAAGTTTGGATCAGGATAGAAACAAGGTCATTGGGTTTGCACCTACAGACACGTTCATTCCCTCAGTGCCGCAGACCTGCACCGAGTCTCCAGACCCGGCCTTCAAATAAACAGGCCAGGGACGCGTCTCAGAGTCAAACACTCACCAGTCTTGGCTGCCCCGCAGCGGAAGCAGTTAAGTCTTCGCCGGAAGTTGTACAGGCCGCACTACAAAAACCAAGAGCTTTGCACTTAATATTCACAGCACGGCTTCTATGCAACACCCCCCCTTCACAGCGGCACACGCACAGCTCCACATATACTCTTATGTCACAGGGTGCAAAGGTCACAAGACAGATCCCCCTAGAGACATGTGACATTTCAACACTAATGAGCAGTAGCAATTACTCTAATCCCCAGTGCCGAGGATGGACTAGTATTAAACCCCATGAGACTGCCAGTGAGGGCGGCACAGGCTTACCTTGTTACACAGCCAGTCCTCAAACTTGGGGCGGGGGTTGCTGTAATGGATGGCGATATTCTTCCCCTGGATCACCAGCTTCTTCTGCAAGAACAGAGAGAGGGACCGGTTATTTTCGGGCGTCCCCGGCGACCGTTTATCTAGCCCACGGCGGAGGGAAGTGAGCTCCCGAACTTTTAAACAGGACAGCAACGTGGGGAAGGACCACCCACTGCCAGCTAACACGCTGCCCGGCCGAGCCCACCACGGGGGGCGGAGTGAGGAACGGGACGCAGAGGGAGATGCAGACAGAAGCACGCAAGGAGCTGCCGGAACCAGAAAGAGGGGGAGGGGGGTAGTCAAAAGGGGGTCTCCAGGGAGAGACGGAAGGCCGAGAATACTGCACGCAGTATTTCCGAGGCTGGAATGTGACATCGGTTTAGCAAATCTCTGCAGATACACACGTCTGATTACCAGAGGAACCCCCCCCCCCCCATCCCTCACATGGCATCACCCCTTCCATGCCACAGATCTAATGCCAGCACCTCTGGCACTAAAGGGGGAAACTACAAAGTAGCTTTGGCGTGCACATTTGTCATACCCGAGTAACATGTAAAGTAGATCACGACCGTTTGAAAAATAATTAGGATGAACTGTAGGGCTGAGAGGATATCGCTGCTAGTTACCCCTACCTAACCTCATGGCTTTGCCATGCTAGTTACCCCTCCCCCTCATGGCTTTGCCATGCTAGTTACCCCTCCCCCTCATGGCTTTGCCATGCTAGTTACCCCTCCCCCTCATGGCTTTGCCATGCTAGTTACCCCTCCCCCTCATGGCTTTGCCCTGCTAGTTACCCCTCCCCCTCATGGCTTTGCCCTGCTAGTTACCCCTCCCCCTCATGGCTTTGCCCTGCTCGTTACCCCTCCCTCTCATGGCTTTGCCCTGCTAGTTACCCCTCCCCATCATGGCTTTGTCCTGCTAGTTACCCCTACCCTCACGGCTTTGCCCTGCTCGTTACCCCTCCGCCTCACGGCTTTGCCCTGCTCGTTACCCCTCCCCCGCATGGCTTTGCCCTTCTCGTTACCCCTCCCCCTCAGGGCTTTGCCCTGCTAGTTACCCCTCCCCCGTATGGCTTTGCCATGCTAGTTACCCCTCCCCCTCGTGGCTTTGCCCTGCACGTTACCCCTCCCCCTCGTGGCTCTGCCCTGCTCGTTACCCCTCCCCCTCGTGGCTTTGCCCTGCACGTTACCCCTCCCCCTCGTGGCTCTGCCCTGCTCGTTACCCCTCCCCCTCGTGGCTTTGCCCTGCACGTTACCCCTCCCCCTCGTGGCTCTGCCCTGCTCGTTACCCCTCCCCCTCGTGGCTCTGCCCTGCTCGTTACCCCTCCCTGCATGGCTTTGCCCTGCTAGTTACCCCTCCCCCTCGTGGCTTTGCCCTGCACGTTACCCCTCCCTGCATGGCTTTGCCCTGCTAGTTACCCCTCCCCCTCGGGGCTTTGCCCTGCTAGTTACCCCTCCCCCGCATGGCTTTGCCATGCTAGTTACCCCTCCTCCTCGTGCTTTGCCCTGCACGTTACCCCTCCCCCTCGTGGCTCTGCCCTGCACGTTACCCCTCCCTGCATGACCTTGCCCTGCCAGTTACCTCCCCGCATGACCTTGCCCTGCCAGTTACCTCCCCCATCGCTTTACTGCAGTATTGCAATGCACTGCGGAGCCAGGCTAGAAGGCCGAGGTTATAACCTTGGGTAGCTTCACTCATTAACTTCCTAATACGCCCAGCATAATGTCACACGCTGCATAGGTAGGTTACTCCCACCAATATCACACGTGTGCTGACCGGTGACAGCCCAATATAACTTGGGAGTCAGAGCTCTCTTTTCATTGGCTATTCCATGTTCCCAGCACCCCCCCCCCCCCTTCTGTCTACACTGAGCCGGACACATGATAAAGCCATTAACCTCATGTATCCCGTACGGCATTCTCAACCCGCGCTGAGCATGTGTCTGTCAGGAGTACCAAGTACTTCGCAGTATCCCAGGGAGGGGATGTGACCGGCACATGTCATTCAAACAGCGGACACACTGGAGCTCTGTGTACATTAAGGTTTTAATGGTATTAAGGAGCCATCGCAGGCTGTTCTGATAACAAAGGGAGATACATGGGTGGGAGAAACATTTTAAATAACATGGCTGCTGCCTTCCACGTACGGAGTTTAGCAGACTTGTGGTCACTTCACAGCTAGGCAGAAGAGGCTGGGGGTTACAGGGTTTAGTGGCCAGCAGTATCAAGAACTAATGCTTCAGGAATTACCGTGCTCGTGGAGTTAGGAGCATACAATTCATACTTGTGACCCACTTAATTCAGCTGCTCCCACGTGCACACCCCCTGCCACCGCACGCTAGTTACAGAAGTCAGCGGCCATCAATATGGGACATAGTATTTGTAATCTAGGGGGTCAGCGGCCATCCAACAGAGGTGGGACATTTGGTCAATAGCTCAGGTATAACCTGACAGGGGGAACATCAAACCACCACCCAAATACTTCAAAATGGAGGTGAATCAACCGCTTCCCAGCCTACAAGAAGCAGATCACACGATAGGAACCGTGCAGCCCACAGGATGTAGAACTTTAATGTACACAGAGCACCTCTCCTCCCCTTTAACCCCTTGCCCTGCCCCATCCCCTCTCTCTGGTTATCGCTTTCTCGGTCACAGACATATGCAATGTGCCATTTCTCAGAAGTATTCTAGACTTGGCGAGTGAAGCAACCTGATTGGCTTCCATCCAGCTGGTAGCATCTTGCAAGTGATAAAACTCCACGAAGGCGAAACCGCGGCTTAAACCTAGAGACAGCATTCAGATATAGACGGAATACTAGTGTTAGTCAGTTCCTTTTAAAGAAAACATAGCTGCATCTCTCCAACTGACAAAGCACATGAGCTCTAGCAGTGCTTTAAGGCATGGCTTCCATGGGTGGAGTCTTCTTGCCGGCCATTGTTTGGATTGCCATGAAAAGGAACCTCAACTACCCAAAGTCTCCCCCCTCCATCACCTGAAAATAGGGCGCTACCATAAGAAGGTACCCCACATTCTATACACACAGGATACACGTACATGTGGCATCTGTGTTCAGGAGGGAAGGGGTTATACCAGGGGTGGCCAACTCCAGTCCTCCAAGGCCACCAACAGGTCAGGCGTTCAGGATATCCCTGCTTCAGCACAGGGGATGCAGTCTTCGACTGAGCCACCGGTCCTGACGCACGGATAGCCTGAACGCCTGACCTGTTGGTGGCCCTCGAGGACTTGAGTTGGCTATCCCTGAGTTAAGCCAACCATGCAGCAGACATCAAAACCCTACAGCTCTACTTACCGATACCTTAAAGTGGGATTATGCACCACAAAAATCAAAGATGAAACTAAAAGAAGGTTCCTTAGCCATGGCAATTCCATTTTGATCTGATGATAGATGAGAATGGAGAGGGGGACCTTTTCCCCAGGAGGGAAAGAGTAATTTGAGGGGGTGGAATTTCGGAACGAGTGTGAGCTCACCACGTCGCACCGGATAGAACCTCACCTGTCTTTCTCTTCATCAGGCGCACGTCAGCAGGCTGAGGGCCTTCATAGGACTCCACCAGCTCTCGAATCTGCGGATGGTACGAGTGTGAGCAAGTCACCCAGCTGTGGCCAACACCAACAACCTGCTGCCCCGCCTACGCTTAGCGGTCAGACACGAGCATTCTGACCGTGCAGTCACACACTACAAGAAGCTCACAGAAAAGGGTACATTTCCTAGAACAAAGCCGTTTCCAGAGGATGGAAACAGTTCCTACGCTTGGGTTTTACCAGGAAGAAAATGTTTACTTTGCGAGCCCACTGTCACTATTTTGCAGGGGACCAAACCCCCAAAGATGTAGCATATGATCTCTGCTAAAAACACAAGTTTCTCTCATAGATGAAAGGTGAAAAAAGTAAGTCACAAAGGTGGTCCCAAGCCACCCCCCAGGAGAAAGGCCTCCGTACTCACGTCACTCTCGCTGATGTTGATGGGGAGCCCTCTCAGCATGATGGTCCTGCTCTCCTTTTCATCCACGTAACAGTCCTTCCGGTAGTCCTCCAGGTAGTCGCTGTCTGAATGGTAACCATCTTCTGAGCGGTCGCTGTTCCGTCTCTCGCGCTCGCGGTCACGATCTCGGTCTCGCTGGAGGCAAGAGAGGATTGCTTGTGCTAAGTCATTCAAGGGCCCAGTACCGGTGCAATACCATCACAATATGAAACATTTCATTGTGTGGGATCCATCTGAAGGGCACCGGCCAGGGGCATAGCTATAGCCTGGGCAAAGCCCGGGGGGCGCTCTCTCCCCGGCTTAAACAGAAGCCGGCAGAGGAAACAAGCAGCTGTTACAGAGCTGACACTGGAAGTAATAAAGACTTCCAGGTCAGACCACTAGAGCGCGCTCCTCCGCTGTCGGCTTATCCTCTGTTTAAGGCCATACCACACCACTCACAGGTAGGCATGGCGGAGGAGGGGGGATAGAAGTTATAATGGTGGGGGAAAATGAGGTGATGATGGTGGGGGAAGATGAGGTAATGATGGTGGGGGAAGATGAGGTAATGATGGTGGGGGAAGATGAGGTAATGATGGTGGGGGGAAGATGAGGATGATGGTGGGGAAAGATGAGGATGATGGTGGGGAAAGATGAAGATGATGGTGGGGGGAAGATGAGGATAATGGTGGGGGGAAGATGAGGATAATGGTGGGGGGAAGATGAGGATGATGGTGGGGGGAAGATGAGGATGATGGTGGGGAAAGATGAGGATGATGGTGGGGAAAGATGAGGATGATGGTGGGGAAGATGAGGATGATGGTGGGGAAAGATGAGGATGATGGTGGGGGAAGATGAAGATGATGGTGGGGGAAGATGAGGATGATGGTGGGGAAAGATGAGGATGATGGTGGGGGAAGATGAAGATGATGGTGGGGGAAGATGAGGATAATGGTGGGGGGAAGATGAGGATAATGGTGGGGGGAAGATGAGGATAATGGTGGGGGGAAGATGAGGATAATGGTGGGGGGAAGATGAGGATGATGGTGGGGAAAGATGAGGATGATGGTGGGGAAAGATGAGGATGATGGTGGGGAAAGATGAGGACGATGGTGGGGAAAGATGAGGATGATGGTGGGGAAAGATGAGGATGATGGTGGGGAAAGATGAGGATGATGGTGGGGAAAGATGAGGATGATGGTGGGGGAAGATGCGGTAATGATGATGGTGGGGGAGATATGAGGATGATGGGGAAGATATGAGGATGATGAGAGAGGATCAGGAAGAAAACAATTGCAGTCAGTATTAATATTAATGGGGCCCTCAAAAAAAATACAAATCTAGCTACACCACTGGCATCGGCTGTCCGTTCTTACACAATTTGACAAGCTTACAGAAAAAGAAATAAGAGGCTGTTTTAAAGGGTCTTCAAAGTTCGTTACAAATTAAATCTTTTTATACAACAGAATTAGATATAGATAGCAGGTGTGCCCCATAATTCATTTAAAATGAGTCTAGATTAAGGGGAACCTCCCTCCCCCCGTCTTGTTTGTCTACCCCCCCCCCCCCATCACCCGCCCCCCCCAACACTTCCCCCTCCCCTCAACTTCCAAAAAAAGGAAAAAACTATGTTGGCCAGTATTCACTCAGTGTTAGCAACGTTAAAAAGTTCTATGTTGTTGTCCATAATGTAACCATGAGTCTAGATTGATGTTGTTCTGTGATTGGCAGAAGGACTATATAGTCAGGTCACAGCCCCAAGCCAACACGTCATACTCACGAGGCGTAGCCACAAACGAAACGTGTTGACACCATACGCAGTTCTTGGTGGAGCAGACAGGCGTATGGTGACTGAACACCGGCTCAGCAGAAAATTCATGTTACCTTACTTAAGGGGTTTCCAACTTTTTTTGGTTACGGAACCCTGGAAATTCCGAGGAACCCTGAACCTTGTATAAAAGCATGTCTGAGATCAGATACATTGCAATGAACCCCAAACCCTCTCTAATAGCGTGTCTGAGATCAGATACATTGCAATGAACCCCAAACCCTCTCTAATAGCGTGTCTGAGATCAGATACATTGCAATGAACCCCAAACCCTCTCTAATAGCGTGTCTGAGATCAGATACATTGCAATGAACCCCAAACCCTCTCTAATAGCGTGTCTGAGATCAGATACATTGCAATGAACCCCAAACCCTCTCTAATAGTGTGTCTGAGATCAGATACATTGCAATGAACCCCAAACCCTCTCTAATAGCGTGTCTGAGATCAGGTACATTGCAATGAACCCCAACCCTCTCTAGTAGCACGTCAGAGATCAGATACATTGTAGGGAACTCCAACTCTCTAATGGGGCGCCTTAGATCAGATTCATTGTAAGGAACCCCAACTCACTCTATAGGGATGCCCAGGGAACCCAAGGGCTCCTATGAACCCTGGTTGAAAAATACTATTTTACTTAATTGTAAGTGGCTTTACACAAAGAAATAAAAGTATGAAAAAATTAATGTGTGCGCCCTCAACAGAAGAAATAGTAAAAATGTCATTGCGCGGGATCAATCTGAAGGACACAGTCTGTCCGTTTTCACACAATTTGACAAGCTTTCAGAAAATTATTTTAAAGAGTCCCCAAAGACCGTTTTAAATTACATCTTTTTAAAGCTGAAAGCTGCGAGAATTTTCCAATGAAGCACAGTTGATGAAAGCGTTACCTCCGGGCTGTCATAGTCTCTGTAATCATCGTAACGCTCGTTGCGATCTTCGCGGTATCTCTTATATTCGGAGGACTCTCTGCGTCGGCTCCGGGACTCCCTTTCTTCCCGCTCATCTCTGTCAAATGCAGCGCCGTACCTCCCACTGCGCTCACTGCGATTCACACTGCAAGGGCAGGGGACAAGTCACCACTGCAACTTGCGCTAACCCAACTAGTGAAACCCGCAGGGTTAGACGCAGATTAACACTTACCGTTTATCCGAACCCATGGTTGGTACCTGGTGTTCTGCACACAGCAGGTTCAGCTTCTAAGCTGGGTGTTCAGCCTAATATACGGGAGAAGGAATGAATAAATATTAATGAGCTTCCCCATCTCAGATCACCTTGCATTTTATATGAGGTTACAGAAACAAACCTTTGCATACAGTATAAAAACACTCTCCTGTATCAGGAAGGGATCGATCTCACAATAACAGCGACGTGAGAAACAATTCTCCACAGTCTCTGACCGCTCTTAATGACATACAACTCCTACATGTCAGAGGCAGCTGAAACCAGTCCTAATAGAGGGTCACATCCTGAAAGCCCACGATAAAAAGCAATGGTGGGCATCCTATGTGAAAGCTAACAGGTACAATGTAATCCACAAACAACAGGTTTTGATCCCTAACCGGACAGTGCATAAAACAGGATTAGACATGGCAGACTACCAGTGGCGACACACAGAGAAACGTGGTACAGCACACGGATTCCAGAGAAGAGTAAATATGTAGTGCAGATTTACAAGGTGTTGCCATCTGCTTTCAGCGCCATGAGACCCACCCTCCCCCATGACACTGAAAAAAGGACCCTCGTGACCCTTTTCATATTTAATCTGTGCACGTTTAGCCGTATTTATAGGATCAAATCTCTGTGCCCTTCTGCTGGAATATGTTGGCACTTTACAATTAAACAATAATCTACAGAGGTCTCCGAATGCATCACACGACCAAAATCCGGCTTCACCTTTAACTATGCACAGGTACCACTGAACTATACTGTTACCAGGAACGGTTTACCCATTTGCCGGGACTCCCTAAACGACGTGATCCTGCATTATGAGGGCCAGCGCGGGGACCGAGGCGCACTGCATCTCCACCATTAACGGGTTTGCAGCATCAGAGCCACGCTAAGTGGATACACAGATTAACACGAAAAACACCCTCTAACCGCAGAACAATTAGAGAAATACATTCATGGGCTACTCGCTGTCACTAATCTACCATCCAGCCCCCTAGGACTTGGAGGTACAATCAGAGCAACGTTTAATTGCCCCTGCGCCGCCGCTTATTAACGGGGGTCGGCTTCTTCAAAATGTACTAGGATTCTGTACAGGGAAAATGTAATAGTTACCCGCTCCCCAGCTAGAGGGGTCACAGACATCACATTACCTGGGCAGCAAAGGTGTTAATGGCTGTCTCACATTAAGGCGGGTCTTATTATTTTCATGGACGTGCCACTAAACCACATGCAAACTCCCAGATTCCTATATACCCCTAAAACAGTTCCCCCCTTCTGACCCCACAGAGAGCAAACCGCCCTGTTATTTTATTCAGAAATAATAACCCTGCAGAAGTTGGATTTCTCCCGCAGTGCGAATATATATACAGAATAAATGTGTGTTTTCTAAGAGGGGATCAGACCAAACGTGATCATCCACCCGCAGAAACGTAACACTATGGGAGTTATATTCATTCTACTACCAGTGCGATCAGGGGGATTTCTGCACAATACTGCCCTGATCGGCACTATTTATTAAATAACCCCATCACAGGCAGGCCTTCATATAACACAGATTTACAAACCGGTTTTAAAATGAGATCCTCATTGTTTGCAGGGTATGCATGTTATTATGCGCATTATATATATATATATATATATATATATATAAATAATATATATATACACACACACACATATATATACATACACAGCAATATATAATGTATATATATTACACACAAACACATGCACAGACAAACACACATTGCAAAATATATCTATATATATATATACACAAAAATGTAAGTATTTCTATGTACACACACATATACAGGGACACTGGTACAGGCAGTCTGGAAGAAGTGTATATAAGACACAGCCGTGAGAACATTACCGTCACCCCTCCCCCCTCTGTGACGTGCGGATTAATCCCGGGCCGGCTCAGGATAAACCAGACCCGGGTTATATCCCGCGGGTTCCCCGCACTCACCGCCCGCACCACGGTAACCCCGCCTCCACCTTTCTCTGCTTTTTCTCCGCCGCCGCAGCTCCCTCACCTCTCGCCGTTTGCACGAAATGGCGTCGGATCCACCCGTCTCCTCCCCACAATGCCCCGCGCGGCCAGCCGGGCACAACTGGAAACTTCCACGCGCTGCCCTCCCCGCTCAGTAACGCGCATGCGCACAGGGCGAGGGGGGGCTTGCGTTTCACACCTCGCTCCTGAGCATCCAACGAGAAAACAAGTGAGGCTTGGCACTGAGTGTCATCTATTGCAAGGCATGCCGGAAGTGTAGTTTGGAGGTGTTTAATGGGTGTTATGTGCAAACTTCTTACTCTCACCCAATATTATTTGGGGTTAGGGTTGCCAGGTGTCCAGTGATGAAGTGGGCTGCCCTGTATTTTGGAACTCTGTCCAGTAAAAAATAAATGAGCGGTAATAGTCTGGTATGACCTCTCTGGACATAGTGACCTGAGCAGGGAGAGAACAGGGCTGTTGCTAGTGGGCTGGGTAGCTTCCTCCATTCTGATCGGCTGCATTGCCCAGCAGCAGACAATCATGAGAAGGTGTTAGGAGCCTGGGGGTGGGGCCAAGGAGAGGAGGAAACAGCATGGAGTCGTGAGATGGTGTGCGCATATTTGGTCTGCCCTGTTTAGGGCTGCCACCTATGGAACCCTAACCCCGAGACTTTTTGCAATACATTTTTGACATTTATTTATATATATATATATATATATATATATATATATATATATATATATATTTATTTCTCTTACCGACGGCATCCTCCCGGCATCATGTTCCCCTGCAAGGTGCAGTCAGTATCGCTCCACGACGTCAAATGGCACGCATTGCCATGACAACATGACATCAAGTTGCTGTGTAGCATCCCGTTGTCATGGCAACGCAGTAACATATGACACCGCACAGCCATGTTAACGGGATTTGCAGGGGAAGATGCCGCCACCTGAAGATTATTCAGATAAACCCACAGCCTGGAGATACGTGGCCAAAATCCGTACTCTCCCGGAGTGCTGGCAACTCTGGTCCTGTTGTGTGTGTTCTCTGTGGCTGTCCTGTGAGGTGAGAATGACAGGAGGGGGGGGGGTGAGAATAATATGGGGTAGAATGGAGGGGGGAGGGTGATAGGATGAGTGGATTGAGAGGATGGGGGTGAAAGGAGGAGAGATGGGGGGTTGAAAGGATGAGAGGAGGGGGGTGAAAGGATCCTTAACGCTGCTGCCAGAATCACTCTGCTCTTTCCTAAATCTGTCTCAGCGTCTCTCCTCCTGAAATCCCTCTCCTGGCTTCCTATCAAATCCCGTATCACACTCAATTCTCCTCCTCACTTTTAAAGCTTTACACTCTTCTGACCCTCCTTACATCTCAGCCCTAATTTCTCGCTATGCACCATCCCGGCTCTTGCGTTCTGCTCAAGGATGTCTTCTCTCTACCCCTTTTATATCTAAAGCCCTCTCCTGCCTTAAACCCTTCTCACTGACTGCCCCACACCTCTGGAATGCCCTTCCCCTCAATATCCAACTAGCACCCCCTCTGATAATTAACACCTCATACATAAACCTTGGCCCCTTGAAGACGCACTTACCAGAACGCCCTCTTACTGTCTCTGTACGTTCTTCCTACCAACCAATTAGATTGTAATCTCATCGGAGCAGGGACTCCTTTTCCTAAATGTTACTTTTAAGTCTGAAGCACTTATTCCCTTTGTGTTATTTATATCTTATTATTTATATGATTGTAAGCATTACTGCTGTGAAGCGCTATGTACGTTAATGGCGCTATACAAATAAAGACATACATACATACAAAGGATGAGGGGGTGAAAGGATGAGGGGGTGGAAGGATGAAGGCAGGGGGTGAAAGGATGAGAGGGGGTGAAAGCATGAGAGATGGGGGGGTGAAAGGATGAGGGGGGGTGAAAGGATGAGGGGGGGTGAAAGGATGAGGGGGGGTGAAAGGATGAGGGGGGGTGAAAGGATGAGGGGGGGGGGGGTGAAAGGATGAGGGGGGGGGTGAAAGGATGAGGGGAGGGGGTGAAAGGATGAGGGGAGGGGGTGAAAGGATGTGAGGGGTGAAAGGATAAGGGGAGGGGGTGACAGGATGAATGTGGGGGGTGAAAGGATAAGGGGAGGGGGGGTGAAAGGATAAGCGGAGGGGGGTGAAAGGATGAGGGGAGGGGGTGACAGGATGAATGTGGGGGGTGAAAGGATAAGGGGAGGGGGGGTGAAAGGATAAGCGGAGGGGGGGTGAAAGGATGAGGGGAGGGGGTGACAGGATGAATGTGGGGGGTGAAAGGATAAGCGGAGGGGGGTGAAAGGATGAGGGGAGGGGGGGTGAAAGGATGAGGGGAGGGGGGTGGAAGGATGAGGGTTGAAAGGATAAGGGGAGGGGTGAAAGGATGAGGGAGGGGGGAGAAAGGATAAGGGGAGGTGGTGAGGGAGGGGTGAAAGGATAAGGGGAGGTGGTGAAAGGGAGGGGTGAAAGGATGAGGGAGGGGGGTGAAAGGATAAGGGGAGGTGGTGAGGAGGTGTGAAAGGATGAGGGAGGGGGGTGAAAGGATAAGGGGAGGTGGTGAGAAGGAGGGGTGAAAGGATGAGGGAGGGGGAGGATAAAGTTGCCCGTTATACCTTTGTGCTACCTGTCTCTCTTCCCTTTCACTCCCTCCCATTTTTCTTCTTACTTCATGATTCCCTCCCCCCTCAGATTCTTCCCTGTGTTAGTTCTATTTCACCAGGGCTTTTTACTTTCTATTACTGAGTCTGTATATGCACTGTGCCTATTTTCATTTACATATCACCATGTGTCCCTGTGTGTGCACTGCGTCTGTTTCTACGTATGCTTAATTGGCTCTTTCTGTTCAGTAAAATATATGTCTTTTTGACGTACTCATGTCTGTTTGATCTATTGCTTTTTGCTGGAGTGCTGGGAACGCCAAGTGCTTTGTTTGGAACCTATTTTTATATCCAAAATGTTGGGTCCATATTTTTTTCTTTTTTAAAATGGGTAAAATTCCCAGTGAGCGACTCAGCTCTGTCCCTCAGATGTGTGCACGCTCTTCAGCCGTAGCTAACCACCAGGATAGATATGAAGATGTATAGTATTGTACATCGGTCCCAGTATCACCCTCCTACAGATGAACCTTTCGTGGAGCTGAACAATACGTTTGGGATCTCTAAAAATGCAGGTTCAGCAAGCTAACCATAAGAGCGACAGGACCAGGAATTTCATAGGGCTCATTAGTTAACAAAATAAACTTTGTGTAGCAACACCTCTTGGAGAAAACCAAATGCAGCCTGATCTTGAAAATCTTGACACCCTGCCCCCCCCCCAACACCAAATACCTGAAATCTAAGGTAGCTGCTGCATAAACATGTATATCAAGCAGATGATTGTTGCTAATAAAGGGTTGTGATGGTAAGGGGTAGCTGGCATCACAAAACTAAAATGAAGCCCAGCTTGCTACCCCTAAATCCATGTAACTTGGCCACCCATGTAAGGCTTATTTCAACCAAATGTATTTCATATCTGGGGGACAACAAGGAAATGTATAATGCACTATGTGAGAATCTATTCCAAAGCACTTTATTCCCGGTTAATGCAATCCCCAAGTTGAGCAAGCAATATGAGGTAAAGTGTTTTGTTATCCATGTGTAAGCACAGTGATGTGATTTGGGAGGCAGCCCTGAAAAGTGTTAATTGGATTATGTGACTTATGTACTCATTTCTAATATAGCAGACTTGTAATGGGACTTGCATGCGAGTTGCATTCCTATGGAGGGGACTCTGTGATTTAATCAGCTGAGGTTCCTGCAGATGTGTATTGAGACATTGGTTGGGAGCGCGGAGGTGATAGACATTTGGTGAGTTGACTGGACAATCAGGTTTGCTCTGATTGGCCAGCAGCCCCCATCCCATGTTAAAGGATAGCGACCAAGGGGTATATAAGGAACACTGCTGGTCAGAGCAGGAGTTGGGCATCGAGATGTTGGATGAACATCTAAAGAAGCTCAACGAGAAATTCTACAAGGAACTGGACCAGAACTCAAATCCGCTGATCAAGAAGCTTGCTGCGATCTCTGCAAACCCATTTGACCGCTACCCACGACCCATCACAGCGCTGACCCTGTGAAACCAACTCAACTGTGGCAAGTAACACAGATCAAGAAGCTTTCTAAAGTGTGCGACAATACACTCAACAAGAGAACTTGGAGTAATGAGGCTCAAGCCTCGGTATCCAATATCACCACTGACAGATTGAATCTGTCAGTCAGAACAGGCAGAGCAGGAGTTAGTTATTCCACAGAGGGAGAGACACTATGGGAAGGACTGTGGAGTTTCCCTCAGAGGACCATCTGAGAGACAGACATTCTGTGAAGGAGTTTGGATCTTGACAGTGACCAACTGGAGATACGTCATACGTCAGAGGGGCTGCTGTGTGATCAGCCCTCTGATATCCTGGACTAGAAGTGGACAGGATAAGCCTTCTTGAAGCAGGCCCCTCACCTAGCGAGGCTAGAGTCTACTCCCCAGGTCCCCAGTTGGTATTGTATCTTGCTTTGTGCATCTTTGTTATGTCTGCTGGCGTGCCGGAATAAACATCATTTTATTCAACAACCTTGTCCTGCCTGGTGCTAGTGATCCCAGTGGTTTCAGTGTAAAAGTACTGGTCTCCCGGGATGAAGGTGTTTAAATATCTGCAACTCAGCGAGAATCTGACATCACACTTTGATCATTGCAGTGAGGCATTGCAAAGGGATGTGTGACATTGGTGTGTATCCTAAACAGAAGGATAAACAGGTCTGTACAGGCTGCATTTATAGGCAAGGACACCGTTGGCTAAACGCTACAGGGCAGAGACCGGTGTTTACTGGTCTTTACACAGCCCCGTCATCTAAGATGCTTTTGGGACTGGCCTGTTTGCACAGGCGTGTTTAAAGCCCTAGATTTAAAGGATATCAATCGTCCTGCTGCAAGCCCCACTATTCATGAAAGGGTTAGGCTTGCATTTCTGTTTATAGGATTTTGCTTAATCTCCATTTTTGTTTTTTTTTTGGTGGGGAGAAGAAAATAACAAATCCTTTCATTTATTTATTTTTAGTAAGAAGCTCGGCACGGCTCCAATATATTCTGCAAAATGCGAGAGCCCCCTGCACGCGGGACAGGGGCACTAAGGCTGAGTCCAGGGTCAGCGCTGAGCCGCGCTCTCGCTTACCAGTGAGCCCCTGCAGCCGCAATGACAGCGGCTTTAGCAGGGGATCGCGCACGCGTCCGCAAGAGTAGGTCTTAGACATTTTTTTAGTTTCAAGCGCTCACGGGAGCGCAGGCCCGGTCACGGGAGCGGTTCGCCCAATGAGGGCGAACCAGCTCCGTGACGTCACTGGCCCGCCCCCCCCCCGGACGGCGCGCAAACCAAGGCCAGGGAAAGCACCCGCTGTCCCTCAGCCTCAGTGCGCCTCCGCACGGCTGCTGTAACCCTGGACGCAGCCTTAGAGACAGTGATGCCCCTTCAGGGACGAGCCTGAGAAGCCCTGAAAATACCACAGATCACTTTAAAAATTATTCTTTTTATTAAGAAAGAAAAAAAAAAATAGCAGCAAAAAACAAAATGTAAATGCGGGATAAACAAAGATGGAGACACTCCGAAGGTTGTGCAGACGGGCAGGGTTCGTCACTTTAGCTCCTTGTAACGTCCCAGGATGAGCTTCCTCGTGTTATCCCTGTAGGATTCTCCTGTTGGCCCCTTCTCTCGGTTTTTACCCTGCACGTTCCCGTCGCCCACGGGCTCATCACTGCAAGGGGACAAGACGGAGGGAGAGAAGGGTCATAGAGAGATGTGGCACAGCAGTGATGTGGGGGCAGTGTCATGCAGAGGCTCTCAAATGCCCATCTCAGGGATACAGACCCTGGCAACCCAGGGGCAGCCAACTCACGTCAGGTCAGGTTCTCAGGGTAGCCCTGCTCCCCCCCGCACAGGTGGCTCAGTCATGACTGAGCCACCTGTGCTGCAGCAGGGATATCCTGAAAAACCTGACTTGTTGGAGGCCCTTGAGGACTGGAGTTGGCCGCCCCTGCTCTAACCCCACTTGGGTGATGTGGCTTAGACACACAGGGTGGATGATATTAGGGTAATGGCATGCAGAGAACCAGAGGCTGGATCTCGGGGTGCAAAGACCTCAATCTGTAGGACTAGAGCTCAGCATCTCTAAGCTGAGGACTATTACAACGATGCACCTCTGGGTCTGGATGGATGCAAAGTCCAGTACACCTAGGACAGCTATGGATGCACGGCTGCGATGCAAGGACATGCGGCTCTATGGCAGGCGGTTGAATGAATGGGTTATAATGCATCAAGGTTTCAGCTGCATTACCCGAGGGAAACGCCAGCGTACTTTGGTCTCTTTCTCCCTCGGGAGCTGCCATCGGTCCCCTGGTTTTCCCGTGTCTCCTATCACAGAGCAAAGCACGTGTCAGAAGCCAGGCCCTCGCCAGGCGCGGTCGGGTGGAGCATGCAGGGGACAGCACGGGGGAAACGCAGCTTCCGGCTTTCAGGTACGTGCGGCGGCAGAGAGCCCGGGAGAGGCTCGTCCCTGGAGCCCTGCAACAGGTGAGGAGCATGCAATGTGTGTGTGTTACGGGTGTCATCGGTGGGCACAGAGGGGGCTGCAGAGCAGGTCTGAGGTGCAGTAAAAAGGGCTTAGTACTGGAATACTAATCCTGCTGGCAAAGACTGCACCCGTCGGCTCCCCTCCCCGATGCCCATGTGTGGGATTTAGTAACAGGTAGGCACACTGCCCGATGCCCGGTGTGTCATTGTGTGGGATGTAGTAACAAGTAGGCGCACTGCACAATGCCCGTTTGTATTATTTAGTAACAGGTAGGCGCACTGCACGATGCCCGTGTGTGGGATTTAGTAACAGGTAGGCACACTGCACGATGCCCGTGTGTGGGATTTAGTAACAGGTAGGCACACTGCACAATGCCCGTTTGTATTATTTAGTAACAGGTAGGCACACTGCACTATGCCTGTGTGTGGGATTTAGTAACAGGTAGGCACACTGCACGATGCCCGTGTGTGGGATTTAGTAACAGGTAGGCACACTGCACTATGCCCGTGTGTGGGATTTAGTAACAGATAGGCACACTGCACAATGCCCGTTTGTATTATTTAGTAACAGGTAGGCGCACTGCACGATGCCCGTGTGTGGGATTTAGTAACAGGTAGGCACACTGCACGATGCCCGTGTGTGGGATTTAGTAACAGGTAGGCACACTGCACAATGCCCGTTTGTATTATTTAGTAACAGGTAGGCACACTGCACTATGCCTGTGTGTGGGATTTAGTAACAGGTAGGCACACTGCACGATGCCCGTGTGTGGGATTTAGTAACAGGTAGGCACACTGCACTATGCCCGTGTGTGGGATTTAGTAACAGGTAGGCACACTGCACGATGCCCGTGTGTGGGATTTAGTAACAGGTAGGCACACTGCACAATGCCCGTTTGTATTATTTAGTAACAGGTAGGCACACTGCACTATGCCTGTGTGTGGGATTTAGTAACAGGTAGGCACACTGCACGATGCCCGTGTGTGGGATTTAGTAACAGGTAGGCACACTGCACTATGCCCGTGTGTGGGATTTAGTAACAGGTAGGCACACTGCACTATGCTTGTGTGTGGGATTTAGTAACAGGTAGGCACACTGCACTATGCCTGTGTGTGGGATTTAGTAACAGGTAGGCACACTGCACAATGCCCGCGTGGGGGATTTAGTAACAGGTAGGCACACTGCACGATGCCCGTGTGTGGGATTTAGTAACAGGTAGGCATACTGCACGATGCCCGTGTGAGGGATTTAGTAACAGGTAGGCATACTGCACGATGCCCGTGTGAGGGATTTAGTAACAGGTAGGCACACTGCACAATGCCCGTTTGTATTATTTAGTAACAGGTAGGCGCACTGCACTATGCCCGTGTGTGGGATTTAGCAACAGGTAGGCACACTGCACTATGCCCGTTTGTGGGATTTAGCAACAGGTAGGCACACTGCACGATGCCTGTGTGTGGGATTTAGTAACAGGTAGGCACACTGCACTATGCCCGTGGGTGGGATTTAGTAACAGGTAGGCGCACTGCACGATGCCTGTGTGTGGGATTTAGTAACAGGTAGGCACACTGCACGATGCCCGTGTGTGGGATTTAGTAACAGGTAGGCGCACTGCACAATGCCCGTGTGGGGGATTTAGTAACAGGTAGGCACACTGCACGATGCCAGTGTGTGGGATTTAGTAACAGGTAGGCATACTGCACGATGCCTGTGTGTGTGATTTAGTAACAGGTAGGCACACTGCACTATGCCCGTGGGTGGGATTTAGTAACAGGTAGGCGCACTGCACGATGCCCGTGTGGGATTTAGCAACAGGTAGGCACACTGCACGATGCCCGTGTGTGGGATTTAGCAACAGGTAGGCATACTGCACGATGCCTGTGTGTGTGATTTAGTAACAGGTAGGCATACTGCACGATGCCTGTGTGTGGGATTTAGTAACAGGTAGGCACACTGCACGATACCCGTGTGTGGGATTTAGTAACAGGTAGGCACACTGCACTATGCCTGTGTGTGGGATTTAGTAACAGGTAGGCACACTGCACGATACCCGTGTGTGGGATTTAGTAACAGGTAGGCATACTGCACGATACCCGTGTGTGGGATTTAGTAACAGGTAGGCACACTGCACTATGCCCATGGGTGGGATTTAGTAACAGGTAGGCACACTGCCAGTGTGTGGGATTTAGTAACAGGTAGGCGCACTGCACGATGCCCGTGTGGGATTTAGTAACAGGTAGGCACACTGCACGATGCCCGTGTGTGGGATTTAGTAACAGGTAGGCACACTGCACGATGCCCGTGTGTGGGATTTAGTAACAGGTAGGCACACTGCACCTGCCGGCTGCCGCCGCCCTCCTCTCTCTCCAGCTCCTCCAGCTCTCTCTTTGCCTGCTGCAACCTCTTCTGTATGGACTGATTCTCCTGTCAATAATATCCACATTCAGCCTGCGGCCGGCTATGCGGGGTCCCCACCCTCCCCGGGGGAACAAGCCCCCCTCTGGACCAGGCACCACACGTGCACAAACATTCATTATCAGCTCCTCATTGTACTATGAACAATACGCTTAGGGCTGTGAGGTCAGCCAATTGGAACACGCCATTCTGTTATCTGCAATAGATGCGTTGCATGCACAGAGCTTTCAGAAATAGAGCGCTCTGATTGGCTCCCGCGGTGGACGCGGAAACACGGGCCCGGCCTTCTCACTCACCTGTAAACCAGCGTGTGCATCGTCCCGTTTACCCACACATGTATGGGGTTTACCTTACAGAACAATGTCAAACTCACGCAAGGTTTCCCGTTTCCCCACTGATTTTGGAGATGTCCAGAGATTACAGCCCCCCGTGTCTGATATTAGGGTTCATCGCCCCCCTTGCAGAAAGTAATCCTTACACTTCCTGTAAGTGGGACACCCCCTAATCACCTAAGAGGTCGGTTCCAGTAATTTGGCGGAATCATGCTGCGTATCGCCAGCACACTTACCTCTCTCTCCCTCTGCTGGAGGTACGCCAGCTCCCTCTCAGACTGTCTGATCTTCTGGTGAATGGCCAGGTTTTGCTGCGAGAGAAGCAGACAGTTAGCACAGGAGTGTCACCTTGGTGTGAGGGGGACTCCATGGCACATCGTTCCCTTCTGCCCATCACGGTCACCTTGTTCCACACCGGACAGACCCCGTTTCCCCTAGGTTTCCCTTCTGTGTCACTCTGAACTGGGAGGGACAGCCTCCAAGCTCCCTTCTGTCAGTCACCCTGCGGTGGCAGGGGCAGCCTCCATGATCTATTCCGTCACCCTGCAGTGGGAGGGACGGCCTCCATGATCTATTCTGTCACCCTGCAGTGGGAGGGACGGCCTCCATGATCTATTCTGTCACCCTGCTGTGGGAGGGACGGCCTCCATGATCTATTCTGTCACCCTGCGGTGGGAGGGACGGCCTCCATGATCTATTCCGTCACCCTGCGGTGGGAGGGACGGCCTCCATGATCTATTCCGTCACCCTGCGGTGGGAGGGAAGGCCTCCATGGACCATTGGCCCCTTCTATCGGTGTCACCCTTTAGCGTCACTGACAGACTCCATGTGTTTCCATCGTATGGTCACCTTGTGCAGGTCCGACAGCTGCTGGTGCCTGGTCAGAGCTTCCTTGTTGGGGAACTGCCTGCGGCACAGCAAGCACGCCATCTTCTTCCAGTCTGTCAGCTTGTCCTGGGCACTGCAGACTGGCACTGTGGGAGCTGGTTTCGAGGTTGGCTTCGAGGCTGGCTTCAGGGCCAGCAGCTTCAGTGTTTGCTTCAGGGCTGTCGGCTTCGGAACTGCTGGCTTCGGGGCTGGCGGCCTCGGGGCTGGCGGCTTCAGGGCTGGCGGCTTCAGGGCTGGCGGCTTCAGGGCTGGCGGCTTCGGGGCTGGCGGCTTCGGGGCTGGCTGAGAGGAGCGAGGAGGTGGCTTTCTCCTTAAGGGGGGCAGCAGCATCTCCTGATCCTCCTCTTCCTCCTCACTGTCGCCTCCATACTCACCAATGAGCCCAATCAGAGGGTTCATCTGAGGCTGGGGAGGAGGGGATAGGAGTGTGTGGTGGGGGGGGAGAATAAGAGAGGGGAGGGAAAGAAGGGGGGGGGAGAGAGGGGAGAAAGAAGAAAGAGGGGGTGAGGGGGAGAGAGGAGGGGAAGGAGATATGTAACAGTATTTTTAACCATGTATTATGTCATCATAACTCTATGCCCAGGACATACTTGAAAACGAGAGGTAACTCTCAATGTATTACTTCCTGGTAACATTTTATAAATAAATAAATAACTTACCTCTGGGGGGCTCTGCTCCTTCATCATGGAGGGGGGTAAAGGCTTCTTAAAAGGATCTTCATTTAGCGTATTCCCCTGAAAGTCCAAGTCACGGCAACGTCAATTTAGACTGCAAGCTTCACGTACAAAATGCTACAGTTACTAATTCATATGAAAATCACAATATACAAATATCACTGTTCCTGGTTAATCAGAAGAGATGCCCGTGTGTCCCTACAAAGGCCCGCCCTGCGTGGGCCAGGCCCGTATCTCCCTACAAAGGCCTGTCCTCGTGGGCCAGGCCCATATCTCCCTACAAGGGCCTGTCCTCGTGGGCCAGGCCCATATCTCCCTACAAAGGCCTGTCCTCGTGGGCCAGGCCCATATCTCCCTACAAGGGCCTGTCCTCGTGGGCCAGGCCCATATCTCCCTACAAAGGCCCGCCCTGCGTGGGCCAGGCCCATATCTCCCTACAAAGGCCTGTCCTGGTGGGCCAGGCCCATATCTCCCTACAAAGGCCCGCCCTGCGTGGGCCAGGCCCGTATGTCCCTACAAAGGCCCGCCCTGCGTGGGCCAGGCCCGTATCTCCCTACAAAGGCCTGTCCTGGTGGGCCAGGCCCATATCTCCCTACAAAGGCCCGCCCTGCGTGGGCCAGGCCCGTGTGTCCCTACAAAGGCCCGCCCTGCGTGGGCCAGGCCCGTATCTCCCTACAAAGGCCCGCCTTGCTTGGGCCAGGCCCGTATCTCCCTACAAAGGCCTGTCCGTGTGGGCCAGGCCCGTGTGTCCCTACAAAGGCCCGTCCTGTGTGGGCCAGGCTCGTGTGTCCCTACAAAGGCCCGTCCTGCGTTGGCCAGGCCCGTTTGTCCCTAACAAAGGCCAGTCCTGGTGGGCCAGGCCCATATCTCCCTACAAAAAGGCCCGTCCTGCGTGGGCCAGGCCCGTGTCTCCCTACAAAGGCCCGTCCTGCGTAGGCCAGGCCCGTGTGTCGCTACAAAGGCCCGCACTGCGTGGGCCAGGCCCGTATCTCCCTACAAAGGTCCGTCCTGCGTGGGCCAGGCCCGTGTGTCGCTACAAAGGCCCGTCCTGCGTGGGCCAGGCCCGTATCTCCCTACAAAGGCCCGTCCTGCGTGGGCCTAACAGTAGGCGAAGGGCAGTGACCCCTTCTATTTACAAATCACACATGTATACACGTATTTGAGAATACATTTTTAAACAGATACGCAGCAGTAGCTTGGGTCCTTGAATTCAGTGTTCCTGGAGCAATTCAAAGCACTTTCATTTTTTCCCCCCAAGGTACAAATCAGTAAAACAGTCACAATTCGGGGGGATCCAATCTTTCTAAGGAGCGTAATTACACCAAATTGGGGATTTGGACCCAGTATGTCAGACATAATCTTTAATTAACACCAATGCCAGAGAGATCTGTTAAAGGGGCATGTAGCCCCCCTCCCCCTAGATTATGAAGCAACAGGTCTGTGGAGCTGAACCACATTCATCTCAGCTCCCTGCTTCCCGAGAGACTTCTCTCAGAAGGTTCTTCATGCATGTTTAAAGGCCCGGCGTCATGCAGGCCAATAAGAAGCCACGAAGGATGATGTTGTGGCTTCTTATTGGCCTGGGACCTTAAAGCTGCCATATTGTTCACCCAGGAGGGTACAGTACCCAGTACCTTCCGAGTTATTAATGTGGTCCAACTCCGGAGACCCCGGCTTCAACACCTACTACCAACAAAATAATAATAAACCCCTAGGCTGAGCCACACATTAAGCAACGCGTTTCACCCGCGGTTGCCAGAGGCCTGCCCAGAAAGAGTTAATCTCAAAGCCCTGTAAAAAGCAGAACTGCGGGTGGGGGGGACGGTTGAAAGGTAACATTGGCGTCTCACCTTGTCCTCTATGAAGCCCCTCCTTGCCCTCGGCGCACCTTCCTCTTCCTCGCCGGCCGCTCTCCGTAAATTGCGCTCATCGGGTTTCCGCTGCCGGGAGAGAGGAGAAGACGAATGTGACATCGCTCAGACCAAAGAAAGAGGCTTCCGCCCGACAGACGGGAGGGACGCGGGACAGTAACACGGGGGGTTCAGGGAAGGGGGCGTTTAGACTGTGAAGATTAACACGAATAACAAACTGGGGACTTGCAGCTGATTGAAGGGACGTACGGACAGAATATGGACCAGTGAGATGCCATCACTACGGCAAAAGGGACGTGTGGCTAACTGAGTGACACACAAAAGGCTGTTTCCATGGAAGACGGCATGTGACAGAGACGGGGTACATGTCCTAAGTTGACATCTATTATTGTATATAGACAATGTTACCTCAGTAATAAGAATACATTGTAGCTGCTGAGTTACACTGACTGCAGGATTGATTGAAACTGAAAGGCGGCCATTACGTGAACCCTGGGAAGCAGGATCTTTGCTGATCGATTAGTTCTCCCGTAATCGATTGTCAGCTTAGGTAATTAATTTTCAATAAATAAGAACATTTTAAGTGTCGCATGGATTGCCTGTTTAAACCAGAGTAAGAATTCTTAATCACGTCTGAAAAATGTAAATATGTGATTTTACTATAAAGTTTCCATTTGAGGCAGAGTTTTGTCAGCAGTGTCCCCCCCCAGTGTCAGAAGTATCTATTCAAATACATAACATCGCTACACTACATCTTCCTGTTATCCGGGGAGTGGTATGAAATTAAATGGGACGTCCCATCGCTGAAACTTCCTGCACCACAAGTGACATCACTAAAGAGGCGATATGATGACTTCCTGTTCTACTTCTCGGACACATTTGTGCGGTAATCTCACCAGTGTTTTGGGGTCATAGTACTTGTCGGTCAGGGGGTCCAAGTACTGGCCGGATTGTGCATCAAAGACGTAGCTAGGACCCTCGATTTCAGCTGTAAGACAGGAGCGTGACCCTCAGTGGGACGTTATACATCACACACATTGGTTACATTATCCCGGGACGATTCACGGTTTTGCCTTGTTTGTATGGAAGGGGATACACTTTACCTATGAATGAGAGGACATGGCTAGCAAACACAGGGTTAATAGAATAAGAATAAACCGTAATAGATGGGATTGTAATTCTGTTTTTTCCTTCTTCTGGCAGCTTAGGCCATAAATACAGTGTCGGATGGGAACTCTGCCGGGTGGTGCAATGTTAGAAAGGGGGTGGGAGGGGGTTTACCTTTAGGGGCATATGCGGGGAACATGCTGCGTTGGACCCTCTGCCTCTTCGCCTGGAAGGAGAATGGAGAAAGTGAGAGACCCCCCCCAAAACCAACCCGTGTCACCGTTTAGAAGGAATTATGGATATTCTGCAATGTACTAAAGCAGGGGGGGGAGAGAGGGGCAACCCCCGTCCTCAAAGGCCACCAACAGGTCAGGTTTTAAGGATATCCCTGCTTCAGGACAGGTGGCTCAATACTGAAGCAGAGCTATCCCCAACACCTGGCCTGTCGTGGCCCTTGAGGACGGGAGTTGGCCGCGCCTGTACTCGGCGTACGGTGACTGTAACAGAGGTCTGGTATTCCCGAGCACCGTTAACGCGGTGAGATTGCCTCACCTGGCTGGGAAACGTGGTCTTGTTGGCCCTCTGGTATTTGCTAGGTTCAATCCTGAAAGGATCCATCCTACGAGGGGGGAAGCAAAGGAGGTCAAGTTCTGGAGCCAGAATAGGCTGCTCTATCCCCCCCCTCACCCCCAACTCCCGGTGCAGGGAGATATCCCTGTCCCCTGCCCCCCAGGGTGAAGGCCTTTCCCCCCGCACAGAGATTATTTGAGGGCCTCATCCTATATTTCGATGGTCACAGCAGTGAGACGAGACCCTCTCCCTTGTGTCCCCCAGCGTTACCTCCTCTTCCCGATTGCCAGGTTCACTGTAACAGGGATTCCATCCACGGTCAGCGGCGGGTTCATCTCACGCACCAGCACCATGAGGCGCACGGCTTCCTAGGAGGCAGAGAGGGGGGGGGGTGTCTGGTGAACACGGGCAGATCACAGGCATCCTGTATGTAGCCCCCCTCTAGGGACTACCAAGTCATGTAAAGGGTTAACAGCATTAATTGGTTAACCGGGTGGGAGCTTAAAGAAGCATATGAATAGCACTGTGGATATTCTGAACACAGGATACATAAAGCTTGGCCCCCTGCAGACGCACTTACCAGAACTCCCTCCTACTGTCTCTGTACGTTCTCCCTACCTACCAATTAGACTGTAAGCTCCTCGGGGCAGGGATTCCTCTTCCGAAATGTTACTTTTATGTCTAAAGCACTTATTCCCATGATCTGTTATTTATATTATCTGTTATTTATTTGATTACCACATGTATTACTACTGTGAAGCGCTATGTACACTAATGGCGCTATATAAATAAAGACATACAATACAATACAATCACCGATATTGCCCTCCCCCATCATATGATGTGGGATGATTATGCAGAAGGGGTAGCCCCTCCCTTGTATGTCTTGTCACCATAGGGAGATAGGGTGGAGCTATATATACCCTTCTATGTTCTAGAAGCAGGTTCCTCGGAGTTCAGACTGAAGCCGCACAGTGAATCCTGTAAATATGTTTACGTGTATAGTTATGTATATTAACAGGGTCCTGTCCACGTTTGTTTTCAGTAAAGGTACGTGTCCTACCTAGTTTAGCGCCTAGAGCAGTGTTTCCCAACTCCAGTCCTCAGGGAACCCCAACAGGTCAGGTCTTAAGGATATCCCTGCTCCAGCACAGGTGGGTCAATCAGCGGCTCAGTCATTTTGACTGAGCCATCTGTGCTGGAGCAGGGATATCCCAAGACCTGACCTGCTGGGGTTCCCTGAGGACTGGAGTTGGGAAACACTGGCCTAGAGTAATAGCTCAAGATCATCCAGGAAGAGGAGTGAGCATGTGCTCAGAGTAGTAACTCTGAAGCATAAAATCGGCAAGTCCTTGGTAAGCTCCCGATCCAATATGCATGGACGAGGTATGCAGTACACAGTAAGGGGATACTGATCCCACAAAGCGGTGTACACTCCCATAGGGGCCCACCTGAGATTGGCACTCTCCTGCATATCTTCAATACAAAGTGAAACAAGCGTTAGTACCTCCCCAGCGTAGGCGTGAGCGCTACCAAGGGAAGAAGCACAGAGTGACGTGATGATTTGCCACCAGTTAATATGTCCGACATGTGAATAAAGCTCCTGTTTATACTAGGAAAATTATTGGCGCCCAATATTCTTCTATCTACATATCCACGACCAGCCTGCCTGGACCCAGCATCCGGACCAGGTATGAGAGACTGAACACAGCCAGGTGTATATATTCAACTCCATGCCAACGCCTTTAGAGCCGGGCAAGGAGGGTTACATGTAGATTTGGAGTAACCGACAAAGGGCCCATACCTGCCTCTGACTCCGCATTGTCCGCATAGATTGAGCAAGAACTGACTTATTAGCCCCAAACCCGCGCCCGCGGCATGCTGGGATTTGTAGTCCTTAGAAAAGCAGAAGACTACAAGCCCCAGAGTGCTTACAGATAGAAAGCGGAAGGACAACCTGTCTCTAAGAGTTGGGCGCTACCTGACCGGTATATACACCTGGTGTCCGATAGCAGAACGGGTACCAGAGAACAATGACTTCTGTACCGACAAACCCGGGCAGTCCCTTTATATTAATAAGGCTCTTCCACCCCACCCCCTCTCCCGTAACCTGTCACAAAAGTATACAACGCATCTGTGTCATTGGATTTCCCCCGTATAAGAACCGCAGAACCTTTTAGGACCCCGGCCCAACGTCGCCTATGTGCGTGAAATAACAGCGCTTCATATACACAGAATTATTATCCGCATCGAGTTCTCCTGAAACTACATCTCGGTACCACTCATTTATTCGCGTGGTACCTTGTGGTCCTTGAGCTCTATGAAGCCGAAGGTCGTCGGCCCGCCGAGTTCATTCTTGCGGTTCTTGATGATGCGCACGTTGCTGGGGGCAAGGTGCACGAAGCGCTCCAGGGCCTTCACCACGCTGTCGGGACGGCTGTTCAGGGAGATCCCCTTCATGATGACTGCTGCAGGCGCGGGGGGAGGGAGATAGAGGCAGAGAAAGGGTTTAAGGCACCTACCATGCAGGGGTCCCGGAGCTGAACCTCGGTAATTCCAGCTCCGGAGAACCCTTGCTTCCCGAGATACTTAGCAGGGACAGCGCTCCATGATGCCCACATCTACTGTGTACGCAGCACACCGCGCGGCGAATGAGAGACACGCCAAGGCCCAGTGTTCTGCTAGAAGACTCCTCCAGCTCTGGCAAACCACGGTACGTTATAGCAGACCACTGCTTACTAAGTATGTCTGGGCGGCGCCTGTTCCCTTTGTCAGGTGGATAACACGATGTGTATGCTGTGTGCGCGTGTAAGGCCGCGCTTATAGTGCCGGCGACCGAAAACAAATACATTGCCGACGCGTGAGCTTATAGTGCACGCTACGGCGACAAGCGACGGAGCGAAAACCTGAAGCCGGCAAAATTTGATTTTTCAAGGGCCACCGCGTCACGTGACAGCCCTTGAACAAATCAAATTGGCGGAATCCCGCGCGCCGCCTGGCGAAACATAACTTTCGCCGGTGGCGAGTGCGACGGGTGAGGTCACCCGTCGTGTTGCCGTCGACGGCACTATAGGCACTGTGTGCGCTTGCACTCTACCGTGTGACCGTGGGCACTTTAATCCCATCAGAAATTAGACTGTGAGCTCCCGGGGACAGAAGTGTATACGAGAACAGATTTCCTGCTCACTTGTGCTCTCTGTCTCGGTCTGCGGTGATCCCTTTGCCTGCCTCCTGCTAGCTGGGGGGCTCCTCTCCCTGGGGGGGGTCCGGTCCTTCCGCTTCTCCTCCTGGCTGGGGGGTGGGACGGTGGGAGACCACTTGAGCTTACGCTTCTTGCCGCGCTGCGATGCAGGGATGGCCACCGGCTTGGACTCCTTCGGTGAATCTCGGAGGGGGAGATGGTCAGATCCTGGAGGGGGGAGAGAGAGGTTATTCTGCCCTGTGAGGGACGGGGGGAATCAGCAGGAGCAACTTAGAGCACTGAGGGCGGGAACCCAGACCCAGTGTGATACTCTTATGACCTTGGGTACATCACAGTCAACATTTTTGATTGCAATCTGGGTGAAAGGTGCCCCCAGCATTGGAATAGCAGAGTGACGCAGTTAGATGCAGTGACAGCTGTGTGTGTGTGTGTGAGGGGAGAATGCAGAACTGAAATAGGAGAGTGAAGCAGTGAGATGCAGTGACAGCTGTGTGTGTGTGTGTGTGTGAGAGGAGGATCCAGCACTGCACTAGCAGAGTGAAGCAGTGAGATGCAGTGACAGCTGTGTGTGTGAGGGGAAGATCCAGCACTGGAATAGCAGAGAGAAGTAGTGAGATAGCGGTGTGTACTCGCCTGACCGCAGAGCACTGCACTGCCAGCACCTCTCTTTGGACAAGACATTAACCGCCTCGCACTGCAAAGAAAACCACAAACAGGAGTTACATTTCTACATGACATTGTATCATTATCTCTCTAGGCACTGGGACCCCCAACCTACAGTTCACCCTTAACTAGAATACACCCCGGTCGGGTTATTAAAATGGCGACCATCTGTCACAATACGTACCTGGAGGCAGCGCCACCTGTCTGAGTTTGGGATGTATTTCAGGGTTACCTTCTTGCCTCTGATGGTGACTGAACGCTGCAGAGTAAAGGAGACAGGTTACAGACCAGGACAGAGAACTGCCAGCCAGGCTCCAACAACAGGACTATATCCAAGGACCCCCGCCCACCCCACCCCCAGTGACACATTTCTGAGTGGCTGCCAGCCTGGGGGACAGGGGTAATACTGACAAGGTGGGCACTTGCACCCCAGCACCGGCTTGGTGCATTCCATGCCGTGATCTCGCAGTCAGCGTGATCACTGTCTGCTATCTTACAGATATAACTGCAGTGCCCCCACCACTGCCCTGTAACCCACACTGATAACCATGCAAAAAGGTGCAGCGAGGTGCAGATATCTGTGGCTTGCTACAGTAGAGGAAAGGTAAGCAGGCCTGCAGCAGTCAACACAGAAATTCTAGTTAGCAAAGTTATTTTGCAGGTCAGCAAGTTACATTAATAGGAAAGGCATTTAAAATGGAGAGGATCGCTATATAATACGTGTTCTCTGTCCAAATACATTGGTTTTTGTTTTGCAAAACAGAAAATAAAAGCACTGAAAAAAATACAGAATTACATTTTTCCCCAATTCCTGTTCGATATGTTGAATTAAATATTGAACCACACGGACCTCATCCCTGTTGCCTCGCCGAGAGGAAGTCCCCAGACACACACCGCTGCCCCCGCACAGTGAGGAAACCTTACACACTCCCAAACCCTGCCCCCGCGCAGTGAGGAAACCTTACACACTCCCACCCCCTGCCCCCGCAGTGAGAAAACCTTACACACTTCCACCCCCTGCCCCCAGTGAGGAAACCTTACACACTCCCACCCCCTGCCCCCGCAGTGAGGACACCTTACACACTTCCACCCCCTGCCCCCAGTGAGGAAACCTTACACACTCCCACCCCCTGCCCCCAGTGAGGAAACCTTACACACTTCCACCCCCTGCCCCCAGTGAGGAAACCTTACTCTCCCACCCCCTGCAGCGAGGGAACATTACACACTCCCACCCTCTGCCCCCGCAGCGAGGGAACATTACACACTCCCACCCCCTGCCCCCACAGTGAGGAAACCTTACACTCCCACTCCCTGCCCCCACAGTGAGGAAACCTTACTCTCCCACCCCCTGCAGCGAGGGAACATTACACACTCCCACCCCCTGCAGCGAGGGAACATTACACACTCCCACCCCCTGCCCCCACAGTGAGGAAACCTTACTCCCACCCCCTTGCAGTGAAGGAACATTACACACTCCCACCCCCCTGCAGTGAAGGAACATTACACACTCCCACCCCCCTGCAGTGAGGGAACATTACACACTCCCACCCCCTTGCAGTGAAGGAACATTACACACTCCCACCCCCTTGCAGTGAAGGAACATTACACACTCCCACCCCCTTGCAGTGAAGGAACATTACACACTCCCACCCCCCTGCAGTGAGGGAACATTACACACTCCCACCCCCCTGCAGTGAGGGAACATTACACACTCCCCACCCCCTGCCCTCAGACTCCCATCATACTCTATCAAACCGTATCATGGTTTTAATCTAGAAACGCCAAATCTCACTGGTTTTCGGTCCATGGACCTACACAGTGGTGTGCGTCTGATGCAGTGACAGAGCAGCTGTACAATTCACACGCCCCGCACCTTCTGATCATCCCTTGCATACGGCACAGACGCACCGTTGTAAGATGTACTTATCCTTTCTGTGCTATATAAGGCAAGATTGGTTGGGTAATTTATAGGCCCTTCCACTGCACGGGTTACCATCTCTCTTGGGCTCCGGTGCTAATTTCAGCTCCTGTCTCTGGAATCCAAATGAGTTGTACAGGTAGGTGATTTTTCCAATTGGCGCGACACAAACAATCAGCAGCGCGGTATTAGCTGCTGAGCAATATACGCTTCCGTCTCTTTCCTGAAGACGAGTGGGACATCACAGCTGATTTGGTTCCATTTCTCTTCCCATAAAGCCAAGGTTCGCATACGCTTGTCAGCAGGAGGATAAAATACATCGCTTCCGTCTATACGCCGAGCCTCACTCAGTTGGTCATCTTTACTGAACCTGTGTTGGGGTGCCACCTGATCTCTGGACATTATCTGGCATGCGAGCCGGAGACCGTCCGCTAACATTAGGCCGTTGAATAGGAGATGGAAAACTGAAGGTCCCGTCCAGTGGAAGATCTGTCCATATTTGAAGCGGAGCAGTGAGCTGGGCGAGGGTATCTCAAATGCACAGAGAGGTCTGGGAAACGTAGAAGACGTACCATGAAGCAGAGTATCTGCCAGCATGTCCCAGAGCCCTCTCCCATTCTGACCTCGGTCAGCTTGGACTCAATCTGAAAACCAAACGGACTTTATGCATGGAGGGAAGCCAACAGCACCTGGGCTAGGAGGGCAGAAGATATCTTCTACAAGAGTGGGTGCTTTGGGATTTCGCGAATAAACTAAAGGAGCATGCAAGGGCAGTCGCCACGCCAGCCAGCTTTAAAATATGGATCACACTAGAAATGGAGAAGCATTGGGTTTAGAAGAGAATTAAATTGTGTGTGTGTGTGTGTTTATGTGGTGTATATGAATGTATATATATTTTCTTTTCCAATCTCTGTCTAAGTCATAGAAACCTTTGTATATCACTATTGCTGACCTGAGGAAGAGAGGACAACTCTCGAAAGCTTGTCCTATGACATACATTGGTAGTCCAATTAAAAAAAGGTATCACCTAATACTGAAGAACTCATTTATTATGAGATAGAGATATATATATATAAATAATAAAGAATATCACTTGTGAGCACAGTACATTTACATGTCCTAGACAGGTCTTGCCACCACCTGCCTTTCAACCATTATCACCCACCTAGCATACAGTGCTCCCACTGCAGCAAGGGATTCTGGGAAATGACATGCAAATGAGCACACAATATGTCACCTTTTGTCTGAAAAGCCATTTACATGGAGCCCATATAAGCAAATGCATCGCTGTTCACAGATTTTAAGCACAGCATGGGATATGCAAAACCAATAAAACCACTCAGACACAGCAAAAAGTGACACATTGTGTGCCCATTTGCATGTCATTTCCCATAATCCCTTGCTGCAGTGGAAGCACTGTATGCTAGGTGATAATGGTTGAAAGGCAGGGTTGCAGACCTGTCTAGGACATGTGAATGTGCTCACAAGTGATATTCTTGATTGGCTATATGCCAACGGTGGAGGTTTTCTGTTGCCTCCTTCACCCACCGTAACTTAAAATGTGTATGATATATGAGAGAGAGAGAGAGAGAGAGAGAGAGAGAGAGAGAGAGAGAGAGAGAGAGAGAGAGAGAGAGAGAGAGAGAGAGAGAGAGAGAGAGAGAGATACATAGAGAGATACATACACACACACGTATGTAACCTCCCACCCCTTTACAACTTATTTGACTGCAGCCTCTCCCAACACTGACTGCACACAACTGCCCCTTCCCTCAACCCTCACCCACTGCAAAACCCTGAATAGACCCTAGCATTGCAATGGAGCAAAACATTTGACAAGCAAAAGGCACACCTCTGCTGTTTAGTCTGCACACACTCACTTGGCTCACTACAGCTCCATGCAGCATTACCTACCTCTGTGATAATGAACTTGGTATATACCTCAACTTTGTTCTCTCGTGGCCTCATGGAAATGTTACTCTATTCACTACAACCCCCCCCCCCCCTTCCCCTGGCCCACACCCATCACCACCATACACCCTGGATTACTCAAAAGCCTTGCACTATCTACTGAATGTTGGTGGAGAACTCTAAAAACCAGCACACCAACCACCGCACACTCTAATGGCAAACATCACAAATTAGCAACTTGCAAACAACTACTCAAATTTCTACTCATACTATTACTCTCTTTAGCAGGTGATACTGAACCTAACCCAGGCCCTCCCATTTCAACTCTGTCCCTTACCCCTGAGAATACCCCCTTCAAATTCCAAAAAGGGCTATCTGTCGCCCATATAAATATCCGGAGGCTGCTGCCCAAACTGGATGAACTAAGAGCATGGTGCCTTATCTATAAACCCAAAGCCATCGTTCTCACAGAAACATGGCTACCCCCTAAAACCCCTGATGCAAATATTGCCATTCAGAGATACTCCATTTCTAGGAGAGATAGGTCAAAGAGAGGAGATGGGGTGTTATTTTATATTGCAGACACCTTACAATTTACATTGTTTAATTGCCCCCCCCCCCCAAGCCCATCCTCTTTTGAAATACTAGTTGGCAAAATCTGCCTCCCCCTTTTCTAAGCCCATCTTGGTTGCTGGCATCTACCGCCCCCCTAAAGCCCCTCTACAGTCTCTGACTGATATCACACAGTTTCTTGGCTCAATTTCCTCTCTGAATGAGAAGAGTGAGCTGCTAGTTCTTGGGGATTTCAACTACAATTGGCTCAACCCTAAAAAACACAAAATCCAGTTGCAACTCAAGTCACTTAACCTAACGCAGCTCATTTCCCAACCCACGCGGACAAACCTGAAATCACACAACCATTCCTTGCAAGACTGGATTCTCTCCTCAAATCCCAGCAGAATCCAATCCTCTGGCATCCTTCCTGACATTTTCAGTGTCCATGCAATAGTGTACTGTGTAAGGAAAATTAAACCACCCCTATCAAGCCCCAAAGTTCTCACTAGAACATCTAGAAACTTTAACCCACAACAGTTTCTGGCTGACCTTACCAACTGCCCTTGGTACAAAATCGACTTAATTCCCGACCCTGATTCTGCGCTCGCCTATTTTCAGTCTGAGTTCTTAAAACTCTGTGATACCCATGCTCCACTACGCAGAATAAGAGTACGTGGGGCCCACCTTCCGTGGGTTACAACTGACCTTATAGTGCTTTACCATCTTAAGGGTGCCTTGTGGAAAAGCTACAAAGTAACTGGCACTACCAAGGATCTTAATAACTACAGATGCCTGCGGAACATGTGCACAAGGCAAACAAGGCATGCAAAAGCACAATATTACTCTGACAATCTCCTCCAGAATACATCAAACCCAGCTAACTTCTGGAAGGTTATCAATAACATATTCCAGCCTCCTAACCATCAACAACCAAGTAATATCCCTAAGAAGGATATTACTCTGACAAACCCTACTGACATTGCAAATGCATTCAATGATTACTTTGTGGGGTGTGCCACTAACTTACTAGCGAAACGCAGCCCAAACCACAAACCCGAATCTCATCCTGGGAGTACCCATATAGCCCCACCCCCTCCCACAATTTTCAATTTGGCCCAGTATTCGAAGAGGAGATAACACAAGCGCTCCTCAAACTAAAACCAAGCAGCCAATGTGAACCTGACTTACTACAATCTAGGTTCCTAAGGCTGCGCTTATAGTGACGGCGACGCTGACGTCACGGTCGCTGGAAAAAAACACATTGAAGTGACTTCCAGCGATCGCGACCAATCCATTGCGTCGCTCCTACTATAAGCGCACGCGACGGCGTCAATACATTTGTTTTGAAGCGACGTCGCTGTCGCCGGCACTATAAGCGCAGCCTAAGTCTTGGTGCCCCAGCCATTGCCAAACCAATTGCTTCCATAGTCAACTCTATCCTGTCTGCAGGCCATATCCCTGAGATCTGGAAAACTGCCAGAGTTGGCCCAATCTTCAAAAGTGGGGAAAAAAAACACAGTCTCAAACTACAGGCCAATCTCACTTCTCCCAAATCTATCCAAAGTCGTGGAAAAATGTGTTCACTCCCAATTAAGCAATTTCTCTAGCCAATTCCAATCTGGGTTTCGTCCCAAACACTCCACGGTAACTACCCTGCTAAAAGTTTGCAATGAAATCCAGTGTGGAATGGAACGGGGACAACTCACTGGTGCAGTATTCCTAGATTTTGCAAAGGCTTTTGATACTGTTGATCATGCTATCCTGCTCAACAAACTCCAGAGCTCTGGAATAGGGAAGCATGCTTTAAACTGGTTTCAGTCCTACCTATCAGGTAGGACCCACCATGTGTCCATCTCGGGCTCTAACACCAACCCCTTGGATAGCACCTGTGGTGTCCCGCAAGGCTCTGTTCTGGGGCCAAGTGTTCCTCAATGATCTTCCTACAGCTTATAACGGAGCTTCAATACACATGTATGCAGATGACACAATCTTATATGCACATAGCCATAGCCTCTCCGACCTTGAACACATACTTAAATCTGACTTTGAGACTTCAAAATTGGATTTCCCAAAACAAACTGTTTTTAAACACTGACAAGACTGTAACAATGGTATTTGGGACCAAGACTAAATTGTCAAAGCTTCCAGTGACTGAGCTCCAGATCAGAACCAACGCTAACACCAACCTAACTCCTGTTACTAGTTTTAAATACTTGGGCATATGGTTTGACTCCCATTTAACATTCAGGATGCACATTGATACCCTGACAACCAAGACCTATGCCAAACTAGGGGTACTTTACAGGAACAAATCCTCCCTAAGCCTGCTGGTCAGAAAGCGTATTGCACAGCAGATGCTAATGCCAATTATCGATTATGGGGACATAGTATACGGTTCGGCACCCCAAACCCACCTTAGCAAACTTGACACCCTCTACAATTCAATATGCCGTTTTGTTCTCCAACGCAACTACAACACACATCACTGTGAAATGCTCAAAGAACTAGATTGATCATCACTTGAGTCTAGGCGCAAACGTTCACCTTTCCTGTCTTGCCTTCAAATTCTTTCTGGGCAAGCTACCCAGCTATCTGAACAAGCTCCTCACCCCTACCACATGCAGCACTTATCATATGAGATCTGACTCCAGAAGACTGTTCATGGTCCCAGGGCTCACCAAAGTATCCGGCCGCTCCTCCTCCTCCTCTTACCGTGCACCCCAAAACTGGAACAACCTACGGGAGACTCTCACATCCACCACCAGTTTAAGTGCTTTCAAAACTAAAGCTCTCACACATTTTAATCTGGTCTGTAACTGTTACATATATTATAAGCGTATTATCTTTAACTATGCATGCATTGTCTTGTATATAAGGTATACCCTGCTCACTTATGTAACTATGTATTTGTCATCTTAACTCTGTGCCCAGGACATACTTGAAAATGAGAGGTAACTCTCAATAATTACTTCCTGGTAAAACATTTTATAAATAAAAAAATAATAAAATATATATATACATATATATGCACATATACACACATACACACACACACCAATCATTAGAATACAAAAGTGATGAATATAATAAATGCGTGACAAAAATTTAAAACACAACCCCATATCAGGCTTTGAGGTCCGTCTCTATGGGGAAGGTCCCAGAAATATAGATGCATAAATTGGAGTGCGACACTAAGGAACAACATGTGGGGTAAAGAAAAAACACAAATCGCCCAATTGTGTGTGTTGCACTGTTTTTTTTTTCTTTACCCTGAATGCGGTTCCTGAGTCACACTCCAATTTATGCAACTGTGTGTGTGTGTGTGGTGTGTGGTGTGTGGTGTGTGCCTATTATATATACATTCATATATATATGTGTTTACTGGAGACTGTAATGGCAGATACAATAGATTTGTTAAAAAAAAAGGTTGGACATCTTTTTAGAAAGGAAAGGTATACAGGTGTATACCAAATAAGTAACATGGGAAGTATGTTGATCCAGGGAGAAATCCGATTGCCAATTTTTGGAGTCAGGAAGGAATTTATTTCTCCCCTTATGATACATCATTAGATGATATGTTACTGGGGTTGTGTGTTTGCCTTCTTCTGGATCAATATACTGTAAGTACGGATAGAGGATAAAGTATCTGTCATCTACATTTAGCATAGGTTGAACTTGATGGACGTATGTCTTTTTTTAAACCTCATCTACTATGTAACTATGTAACTATGTATATACCGACACACCGACACGCCGACGGCTTAGCTGTCAACTTGGAAGAGGACATGAATGGATTGAGGGCGCGAGTTACACCAGGAAGAACAGCCCCAAAAAGAAGAAGCTGAAAACTTTACTTTCCATCATACCTCTCCAGGATAGATAAGTCCTGCACATCCCCCGTACCGGTCACAGAACGGGTGCAAATATCAGGCTTTTTGTTCTTTTTAAAATGGAATGAGGAAAAGGGGTTCGAGATTAACCCTTTGAGTAACGGACGGGCCGTGGTACCTGAGTGCCACGGTCCATCTGCACAAGTACGGTCACATGACCTCGGCGGCCATTTTGCAGGAAGAGGAATCACCCTCTGCCGTTTCCTTACTGGTTAGATGGCATTGCTGTGCTCTGTGGGAACACAGTACGCCATCCAAGCGCCAAAACCCACCCGCCCTGGTCATGACGCAATGACGGCGCCCGGGGGCTCCCAAAGGGCTACGGACAACTTTGCGTTTCCGAGTTTTCCCAGGAGCGTTACCCACACCTATACCACGGAAAGCATCGTTTCTAGGTGATCAGGGAGTAAAAGGGCAGGGCGGGAAAGGTTTGGGGTAACACGCACAGTTAAAGTGACCACTATACCCTCAGAGCCCCATGACTTAACACGGGAGGCCACGTGGTCGGCGGCTACACGAGATGCTGCGCAGCATCTCGTACACTCTCGGCAATTCGATTTCACCCCTGAAACGACAAAACAACGGTCTGCCGGCCGCCCCGACAGCGAAGAGGACATCGGTGCCCAGAAAACTGGACAATGTTTTGGGCAGCAAGGTAACCAAAACACCGCGGGAGGGGCTATGGGAAGGGGGCAACCGTTAACGAAAACGTACTGCGTCTTCCCGCCCCTCCCAGAAACAAAACGGGTGCAATGGTACGTTTGCCGGGTCCGGGAACACAAAGCACACGATATGCATGATACAAGCACACATGCAGCTTCCGGCAAAGGAGAATGGGATTTGCCAAGGAGCACAAAGACCGACGGATGGATGGATGATGGAACGTGTGCGAAGATGGGCTGTTCAGATGAAGGTGCGTTACCCCGACGCTGCGTCAAAGGATTATTAATGAAATGTCAAAAGCAACGAGGTCTTATTTTACAAAAGCGGCGTCCAAGCACGTGTCCAAGAAGACTATACGACCCCCGTCTACATGGTGGAGGGAAGGGGCATTGGAAGGGGGTTAATGTCGGAGCGGCTTACAGGACATACAGCCGATCACCACTAGGAGAAAGGCCCGGGTACAGCGATTCAGATTAAATCCCCGGGTCAGGCGAGATGTTCAGCGATACAGACCCGGCCCATCTTTCGACTCGGGGAACTAGCAGAGAAATATTACGGTGGGTACATGAGCGGCTCCGAAAAACAGAGCCCGTCACGTGTTGGACAGTTCGGCTCGGAGGGAGGGCACAGAGATGCCGACATCAGATCGCCTGATACCATAAAGCATGAAGAGCTCAGAGTGCTACTTCACATACTACACAGAGCCTGGAAGTAGTGTGGGTGATGGCGCTATGCCCGTGCTACCTATACCGCACAAGCGCAACACTAATCCGGTGGTTTTCAACGTCTTTCCTGGGGGAAACCCAGCCAGGCCATGTTTTAGGGACAACCAAGTCATAGCCTATTTATACGCAACCTACATTCTCTCTCTTGCCTGTTAATTCCTTGGTCATTCCCAAACCTGGTGTGGCTGGGGAGGGTTAGAAACCGCTGCTCTGTGTCTTATCTGGAGTAGGGACTCTCCTAAGGAGACTAAGAGCAACGCGCGAGTCCTGGCATTTACCCTATTACCGGTGTCTGAGAGTCACGCAGAGGCCAGGCTGCAATCCTACGGGGGATTGTGGGAGTGTCTTGGAGCCTTGCTTATGCAGTGACTGTTCTTGGCCGTCACAGAGCATGGCACTCCGCTACACCAGGAGTCTGATCACACAACCTCATGGGGCAGCACACGGAGGGTACCCAAGTGTGGCCGCCTTGGCACAGCACAACTAGTGGAGAGGCTGTGCAGACACAAACAGGCGTGGTGGTCCCACAGGTGAACCCTCTGTGTGCCCCATTGGTCACACATTGACCTTTCAGTGTAAAACCCGTTCCCACATCCTCCCTCCCCCTCCTCCTCTCCGCCTCTCCATCCTTCCACAGCAGGGCTGGATCGGTGGAAAAAGCAACCTTGTTGGCTTCCATGCATCCGACGGCCTCTTCCACGAGGGAAAACTGCACACAGACAGAGCCGAGGCTGTAACCTGGGGACAGCATGTGATACAGACAGGACGCGAGTTAGTGCTGGTCTGGGAACGCACAAAACGTCACATATTTACCCCCCACCCAACAGCAAAGAAGAAAACAGTCTCCTTTATTCTGATCCCCAAAACAGCCCACCCGGCATTGTAATTACACATACCCCAACGCTCAGCCACACGGAGCAGGCTGCACACACACAAAATATATAAATATATATAATATAAATATATATGTATATATATATATATATATGTATATTATGTATATAGACATTGTGTGTCAGTTATCATAAGACATTGTAAGAACATTAGAACCGTGGTGCACAGAGGAGGAACCGGAAACGCAGAAACACAAAACAGAGCGGTGAACGCGGTCAGAATTAAAGTCAATTACCACTGCAAAGTCTTACACCAAGAAAATCTCAAGAAACCCAAAAGCCCTTTGTACTAAGAGAGTGTTTTAGGTTTTTAGGATTAGCAAAATGTCCGCAGGGGGCGCGCCGGGCGGGACGTCAGCAGGGAGAGCGCGAGGCGGGACGTCAGCAGGGAGAGCGCGGGACGGGACGTCAGCAGGGAGCGCGTGGAGCGGGACGTCAGCAGGGAGCGCGCGGGGCGGGACGTCAGCAGGGAGAGCGCGGGGCGGGACGTCAGCAGGGAGAGCGCGGGGCGGGACGTCAGCAGGGAGAGCGCGGGGCGGGACGTCAGCAGGCCTGAGCTCAGGTTTTCTAACAGAGCCATAACATTGTATTGTTCTTCCCTTTGCAGGCCCATTAATCTGAAGCAGCAGCAGGGTTTTGCAGGCTGGATTCCCCCCCAGAGGCCGCTGCAGTGAATGTGTCAGAGTTATAGAATAGTAAAGCTGTTTGAAATGTCATTCTGTGCAAAAGCTGCCAGGGAGCGTGTGGATAAAGCAGGCTGCCCTCATCCTGTACATTACCCTATTAACACACAAGGCCTCCTCTCAGAACACACACACTGGCATTGACCTCCCTGTGAGATATTTACCGCTTGCACTCCGAAAGGCGGGAGAGAAATGGTTCAGATCAGAGTGGCATATGGTTCCTGTACGCTCCTTGCGTCCGTTTCATCCAGTGTGACGGCCCAGACTGTGTCCGCTGCGTATTAAACCGGCTAACACCTCATTCTTCATCTTTTTAAATGCTCAGTTGCCATTGGCCGCAATATATTTTGGGCGAGCAGCCAAGAGCCCCTTTATCTGGTCCCAGAAAGAGATCCTAAGCTCTCTGTGGCAGGGAATCACTGGCACTTATTCGGTAAAAGTACGAATAGTGCCGATCCAGCACCAATGGGGCTTCCCGTGCGACAGCGCAGTCGGAGGTATTCGCACTTTTACTGTACACGGGACATTACGCCTGTAAATATGCACACTACAAACACATTGCTCCCTCTGCAGGACACAGCTGGGACTGAATACCGATATCCTGCTTTTCCGATACCAGGAGGTGCTTAACCAATGGAAAGTCTCCTTTACCAATGACTGATGACATCACTGGCAACATGGCAGCCCCCATGCTTACTTTCGTGCTGCCTAACTGTTTTATACTGTGTGGGTAGTGGACAGCAAACTAAACATTTACATAAAGGTACATACATTATTAGCTGATAGAAAGACCTGGCTCAGCATCTGTGGCTCTGAGCAGAACAAACCCAGGCCCAACAGCAGAGGCGTCACAGGGACGAGGTCTGTGCGATTAAAAGCTTATTCTAGAACAGGGGAGCGCAATCTTGTTCTCCTGCGCCCCCCTCTCCGCGCGCCCCCACCCCTTACCTTGGTTCCGGCGTTCTGGGCGTCGCACTGCCATGGCAACGCGTCACGAGAAGACGTCTGAACCAAGGTAAGTGAAGTATACAGAGGCCTTCGCCGCTTCCCCGGCATTTAATTTAAGCGCCCTCGGGAAGCGCGCAGGGCTGCCCCCTTCCCCCCCCCAGTTTGCGCACCCCTGTTCTATAAATTATTTTACCAGCGCTTTCATTTCCTGCCTTGTTAACTTTGCAGCTGGGGAGAAAAATGTGCCATTTTCAGTGGGTGAGATTTAATTAGCGCGCGAATATTCTGCGCATGTTCCGTTAACGTAGGCGGCAGTGCTATCTTGACAGAGAAGTGTAATTGCGCTCAGCAGCGAGTGGCGGAAGCAGGATAAAGACTTCTTCACATTCGAGACGCTGCCGCAGATCAGGCGGAGAAACAACGTAATCTAAAGAATGGGACAGATATCCGGGGACGAGGTGGGGGGGAGGAACCACGACAGCACGCGGGGGGGGAGGGAGGAACCACGACAGCACGCGGGGGGGGGGGGGGAGGAACCACGACAGCACGCGGGGGGGGGGAGGGACCACGACAGCACGCGGGGGGGGGGGGGAGGGAGGAACCACGACAGCACGCGGGGGGGGGGGAGGGAGGAACCACGACAGCACGCGGGGGGGGGTGGGAGGAATCACGACAGCACGGGGGCGGGGGAACCACGACAGCACGGGGGGGGGGGGAGGGGGGAGAAGCACGACAGCACACGGGGGGGGATCACGACAGCACGCGGGGGGGGGGGAGGAAGAACCACGACAGCACGCGGGAGGGGGGGGGGGGGGAGGGAACCACGACAGCACGCGGGAGGGGGGGTGAGGGAACCACGACAGCACGCAGGGGGGGGGGGGGAACACGACAGCACGCAGGGGGGGGGGGAACCACGACAGCACGCAGGGGGGGGGGAACCACGACAACACGCAGGGGAGGGGAACCACGACAGCACGCAGGGGAGGGGAACCACGACAGCACGCGGGGGGGGGGGGGGGGAGGGAGAACCACGACAGCACGCAGGGGGGGGGGGGGAGCACCACGACAGCATGCAGGGGGGGAGGGGAGAACCACGACAGCATGCAGGGGGGGGGGGGGGAGAACCACGACAGCACGCAGGGGGGGGGGGGAGAAGGGGAGAACCACGACAGCACGAAGGGGGGGGGGGGGGGAACTACGACAGCACGCGGGGGGGCCACGCTGTAGCACATGTGGGAAACTAGCTCCTTATTAATCTTTCGGCTCCTGGAGCAGCGCGCAATGTGACATCTTTAGTAAGCCAGACATTTTGGTGCGTCCCGTCAGGATGGCCCCCGGGTGTGGCTCCTTTACAAGGCTTTTCAGATTCCAAGGGCCCCCCTGGCTCACATTGCAAAAAAACACATTTAAGCTTTATGTCGGATCACCCCGCACAGAAAGTGGGGGGGGGGGGGGGGGGAGGGTGGAGGCCAAAAAACACTTTAATCCCAGAGACGGAGAAGCGCTCAACTCACCTGGAATAAATCCGATCAGGTTAACGCGGTGATCAGGCAGCTCCTCTCCAGCGCCCAGCGCGTACAGTATCTGCAGAAGCGAAACGCACAGTGAGAACAGGAGCGTCTCTGCGACCCTTACACATCTACCCGTCCTAAACACTGCACCTACCCAGTTACTATACCCCTAACCGTGCACCTACCCCATCACTATACCCCTAACTATGCACCTACCCAGTCACTATACCCCCTAACTATGCACCTACACAGTCACTATACCCCCTAACGTGCACATACCCAGTCACTATACCCCCTAACCGTGCACCTACCCTGTCACTATACCCCCTATCCATGCACCTACCCCGTCACTATACCCCCTAACGTGCACCTACCCCGTCACTATACCCCCATCCATGCACCTACCCCGTCACTATACCCCCAATCCGTGCGCTTAACCCATCACTATACCCCCTAATCGTGCACCTACCCATCACTATACCCCCCAACCATGTACCTACCCCATCACTATACCCCAACCGTGCACCTACCCATCACTATACCACCTAACCGTGCACCTACCCCATCACTATACCCCATTACTATACCCCCAACCGTGCACCTACCCAGTCACTATACCCCCTAACCGTGCACCTACCCAGTCACTATACCCCCTAACCGTGCACCTACTCCATCACTATACCCCCTAACCGTGTCCCTACCCTGTCACTATACCCCCAACCGTGTACCTTACCCCATCACTATACCCCCAATCGTGTACCTACCCAGTCACTATACCCCCAACCGTGCACCTACCCCATCACTATACTCCCTAACCGTGCACCTACCCGTCACTATACTCCGTGAGCAAGCACCTATCCCATCACTATACCCTTCTAAGCGAGCACCTACCCCATCACTATACCCTCCTAAGCGAGCACTTACCCCATCACTATACCTCATCATGATAATGAAGTATTATGTATTTTAATCCATCTGGTGCTTCAGGGGTTAATGAGCTACAGTTTGAAATATATATATATACACACACACACACACACACACACACACACACACACACACACACACACACACACACACACACATATATAGTTGATGACAAGCCCAGGCTTGTCATGGGTGGGTGCTGTGCTTCAAACCGAACTTAAGTGGGGGGCCTGTCATGGATAGCCCACTAAAAGTGACACGTGGGTGCAGTTTGATTTAAAAAAATACAAGAGATGTTTATTGCCTGCTTGCCCCTTGGCCAGGCCTGGTTGTAGGACTGTTAAAGAATCTAGAGATGTAAGTAAATGATGGTTCTCCCGACACGCACATAAACAGGACCCTAGTTAAGGGATTTCAACGCATTTTCTAGAAGGGGTTTATGGATAGCCAGGGGGCGTAGCTAAGAAAGTATTCAACATGAGTGACTATTAAAAATGAGAATGTTCTGTGATGTCCTCTCCTCTGCATAACAAGAGTAGCAAAACTAATTGTCCCACCGAGAGGCACATTCTGAAATCACACACACGTGTATGTTTAAGCGATAATAAGGGACATATATTCATTTGTCGCTTAAATTTAGGATTAAGATGGTTATGTTTGGTCTCGTTGGGTAGGCCATGAGTGCCTAAATGTATTGATGTGTTTCACATGTGTGTAAGTATTACAGAAGTGAAGTTATGAGTGCAGTTATATACTGAGGTACAATTCAAACGTCATTGGCACAAGTTTTTTTTCCTCTGTCGTAAAACCATCAATCTTACAGCTGATTTACGACCGGGGGTTGGTTTATGTGGTTTACATGGGAAGAACGAATATTTAAGTCTGAGCAAAGATTATGAAAATCAATCTCAACATCGGGGTATTCGGAACTAAATACATGAGATCTCATATTCTGAACCTATGACCTCACTGGGAGAAAACATCGGGGTAATGTACTGTATAGGGATTTCTATTTGATGTTTTATCATTTTATTTTAAGAAACTGTCCTGCATTTATGGTAACTATGTTCTTGTAATATTTATTTCTGTAACCGTGGGTGGGTGCGGTGTGTGGTGTGTGATATATATATATATATATATATATACACACACGTGTGTATAATGTATGTGTGTGTGTGTGTGTGTGTGTGTGTGTGTGTGTGTGTGTGTGTGTGTGTGTATATACACACACACACACACACACACACACACACATTATACACACGTGTGTGTGTGTGTGTATATATACACACACACACACACACACACATTTAATAAGTAATGCTTTGGGCTCTGAATGAACTGTTGCACGCTCTGGAGAGAGTATTTGCGTTTCCGGACACTTTTTTCTACAACGGATTTTTGGTGTCTTGAAGTGCATAGTTTTTTCTATAATTCATAGGGACCTGGGGCCCTCGCAAATATTCATTTGACATATTTTGTTTGCATAAGTATCCCAGGTGGTGCAAGTGTATAGATGATTGCAATTAAGAGGTTAATATTAACTCAGTGGAGGTACCTTGCGCATGCCAAAGGTGAGTTGGTTAGATTAGCCATGTGCATTAACCATGATTGCATATCTAAGTCACGTGCCCACTTGTGTGCCGTTCGTGATGGTGGTATATGGGGAAGGATTTAAGGGTGATGCCAACTCATTTGAGGGACCTTTGCGAAGGTGAAGAGCGGGGCAGCTTGCGGGTTGTGTATTGACCCTTGTCCTGTAGAGGAGATATTGTCCATTTGAGGAACTTCTGCAGAGGTGAAAAGTGGGAGCGCTTGCCAGCGCGAGTATTAACCCTTGTCCCTTATGCAGAACGCGTGCTCGCAGGGGTGTCGTACGTGACACCCCCTAGCCGTGCACCTACCCCATCACTATACCACGTAAGCGAGCACCTACCCCATCACTATACCACGTAAGCGAGCACCTACCCCATCACTATACCACGTAAGTGAGCACCTACCCCATCACTATACCCCTTTGCATTGCACCCAACCCTGACCTGCTGTACACTTTGCGGCTGTTGCCAACACCTCTCCATGCTCCCTCTAGACCTATCTGATCCCTGTACCGTCCACCACTAACTGCCCCTCTGCCAGCACGCGGGTATGGGAATAGTCTCAGCGCCACGCTCAGGGTAACCCTTCACTGACAGAGGGTTAGCAGTGCATTGCAGACTGTGTAAGTGTTAAAGATGCAATCTCAACAACCCAGTGTTATCTTCTCCATTCACTGACAAAGAAAAGCATTCTCAGTCCTGCGGATGGAGATCGGGGATAGAGAAATATGGCTGCCGGTTAATTCTGCTTTGGTGCGAATAAGGTTATTCCCAACAGGTTTATGCGCTTCGCACCCTGTACAAAGTTTCCAGGAAAAAGCACATGGTTAGTTTAATTAAAAGTTGAAAGGACTAGTAAACACCCCCCCCCCGCTCCCTCCCTCTCCCCCCCACACCATTGCCGCTTACCTCTTCTCTGGATGCCCCTGTCGGTAACCCGTCCAGCCATATTACCCTGGTGGCCCCATCGGGCAGGGAGCCCCTCCTGTAATCCTTATCCTGGAGAGGGACAGAGGGGAGACGTGTGAGAGGGACAGAGGGGAGGCGTGTGAGAGGGACAGAGGGGAGGCGTGCGAGAGGGACAGAGGGGAGGCGTGCGACAGGGACAGAGGGGAGGCGTGCGAGAGGTGCAGAGGGACAGAGGGGAGGCGTGCGAGAGGGACAGAGGGACAGAGGGGAGGCGTGCGAGAGGGACAGAGGGGAGGAGAGAGGGACAGAGGGGAGGCATGCGAGAGGGACAGAGGGGAGGCGTGCGAGAGGGACAGAGGGGAGGCGTGCGAGAGGGACAGAGGGGAGGCGTGCGAGAGGGACAGAGGGGAGGCGTGCGAGAGGGACAGCGTGTGAGAGGGACAGCGGGGAGGCGTGTGAGGGGCGACAAGGAAAAACAGGGGGGCTGTGAAGCGAGACGAGGCTCCCCTGTAAGCGCTGCCATTATACAGAACACACAATTCCAAGGTGAAATCCCCAAACGCAAGCTTTAAAAGATACACTGTATTTGGAACCAATGCGTAGGAGGTTACAAGGAGATTTAAAAAAAAAAAAAAAGTACAGCTGAACCCCGTTATAACGCGGTGCTCGGGGTCCACATAATGAGACCGCATTATAACCGGGATCATGAAATGGCTGCCACGATCAGCGAGGACTTACCCAGCATCTGCAGCTCTCTCCTCCCCCTGCTTCATCAGGCTGCGTCCATTTGCGCGGATTTCAATTTGACTTTCGAGCGCAGAGGAGTGTCACATGACCACTGACAGCCCAACAGTGAATACATTTTATATAATACACATGCAGGAATCGAACCCATGGCCCTTCAAATGCTAGTAGCAATTCTCTAGCTGCTACACCACAAGTATGGTATAATTTATCAATTATTTTATATAATAATTTATCAATTATAAAATAAAATAATAATTTATAAATTATAATTCAAATAATAATTTATACATTTTACCATACCATGCAGGAATTGAACCCATGACCCGTCATATGCTAGTAGCAATTCTCTAGCTGCTACACCACAGGGTTGGTGTGATGAATCTCACTCTATAAACACACTTAACATCTACTGCACAATGCAATCCCATAGATGTTAAGTTTTGCTACTAGCATATGAAGGGGTATGAAGGGTCGTGTTCGATTCCTGCATGTGTATTATATCAAATGTATTCACTGTTGGGCTGTTATTGGTCAGAGAAGGGTCATGTGACCCGCCTCTGCGCTCGAAAGCCAAACTTAAAGGCACGCACGTGGACGCAGCCTGATGAAACAGGGAGAGGAGAGAGCTGTCGATGCCGGGTAAATCAATAAAGCATTAAATGTTATTTAAAAAAAAAAAAAAAAAACCCTTGGAGATGTTTATAAATCGGGAGCCACACTCAGACTGCGTTATAAGCGGATCCGCGTTGTAGCAATCGCGCTATAACGGGGTTGAGCTTAGATGGCCGCTTTCCTGTGTTGCAGGCCCCTCTGGAAGCATTAAAGGACGACCCCTCCTAATTCCACTATGTTTACGGGATTTCATGTGGGTATTTGATGCACTTTTCCAAATCTGACAGATATTTAATGTATTTAAGTTATATTTGGGAGGGGTTTCAGTTCCTCTGGCTGCACCCTTTGGTGTGATGTCACTGTGTGATCTATAGACTCCGTTTCTAATCTGCTACTTAATCTTCAATGCTACACTGCCCTGCCAGGTCTGTTTTATATACTCTCTTTCGACTCCTACTCTGATCCTTCAATATCTGGGAACACTCTCCTCCTCCATCTCATTATGCCATCCATATTTGCCGTTTTCTCTCCCCTTTGTAAACTTCTCTTCTCACCAACTTCCCCACTCCCCTCCTGTCCACATTTCTTCATCGCCCCTTCCCTCCATTTATGCCTGTACCCATACGCTGCACCACTATTTACACACCGCTTTCCCAATAATTTCTACACCCCTAAATAAAAAGCACCCCGACAAATCCTCTATTTATCTCCTCTCCATCTCGCTTTCTACTCCTTCCTGCTGCTGGGGCTCTCTCTCCTAATCCTGGACCCAGCCATATACACATCTGCTCTCACCCACACCTCCCTGCTACCTCTTTCCCTGCTAATGGTGTTAACCCATCTAATACCGACCAACCATAAAACGCACATTGCAAAAGAAGCATCCCAATAGCCTGCACTCATGGCTACTGTCCCACACCCACAGAAACTCCTACCAACCATTGGGGCCAAGCACTCCCACCGACTGTGCTTACCCACCATAAAGGCCAGGCACTGCCATCTACTGCATTAATTCCCTCACCTGCTGTCTCCAAGTCTCCCAAGATACCACATAGACTCTAAGCTCTCCGGGGCAGAGATTTCCTTTCCTATTGTCTAATTGTATTATTATAATTCCCTGTACCGTTTTTGTGAAGCGTGGAGTACACTTTTGGCGCTATATAAAGATATACATACTGTGTGAGGTCACTGTAGGACCAGCGAGTGCATGTACAGACAGAGTCCCCCCTCATCTTTACTGACTCTCTGATAAGGACAGGGTGGGATACTGGGAAAGAAAACACTTGATTGACCCCCAAGACATTCAACTTGACGACTATGTGGGATTTACACTTTAATTTAAACTCATCCCCCTCCCCCCCCCAAATACCTTACTCCCAGGCAGAGGCTCTTCTCTGGGCCTCCCTTTAGTCAACGGCTTCTCTTGTCTGTAACCGATTCTGAGGTCTACGTCTCGGTACTTCATGTTCCTATAGTCCGTGTCCTGCCTCCCAAGGAATGCCAGTTCCCCCGGGTTGTCTCCTGCCGGCGTCTCTCTGCTGGGCGCAGGAAGTTGGGGGGCAGAGCCCTGGGTGGGTTTTAACGGAGGCTTTGCGCGCGTCGGGGAGAGGCCGTGTCCTCCCGTCGTACTGTCCGCTCCGTGTTTCTGGGTTAGCTCCTGGGCAGCCAGCTGCAGGAAATCGTAGAGCAGAGACTTCGAGCCCAGGATGTCCGCAGGGAGCCCGGCCTCCCCCCCTCTCAAATCTTCGTCCTCCTGCCTATAACCCGTCGCTCGGAAGTCACGGTCACCGCTGACCCCGCTCAAATCCTGGGCAAAGTCTTCTTGGTTGCGCAGATCTTGGTCGCCTGAACCCAAGAGGTCAGAACAAGGCTCCTCCACGATGGTCTCAGCACAGCCTGGGTATTCCATGTCCTTGGCTGCAATCTCTTTGTCCGTAAACTCGGTGGGGTCTGGGTTTAGTCGGTCCCGGAAGTCCCTGTCCAGCGCCCCTGGGCAGTCGGTCAGCTTGGATTCCAGGAGCGCTGCTCCCTTGGCAGGGTCTGCAAGAGGAGATTCCTCCTGCCTGCAGCCTGCGTGAGAAAGATCCACGCGGGGATCCTCTGTCCTGCTATATTCCTCAGTTGGAGGGACCCAGTCTGTATAATGTGAAGGAGAGTCAACCTCCTTACTGGTCAAAACTGGACTCTCTGTCTCTTTATACGACAAAAACGGAATCCCTTCCTCTCCTTCAGCTTCTCCCTTACTGTAGTCCCCAAACACCCTCTCTTCAGAGACGATCTCACGCCCAAAAAGTCCTTCATCAGAGACAGTCTCACCCACAAATACCCTCTCCTCAGAGACGGTATCAGGGGTCAGTTTCTTAATATATTCTGTGTCATGAGATTCCATCTCTTTATGATCTTTATCAGTCTCTCGCTCACTGTAATCTGATGCAGCAGTCTCTTTCTCGGTGTAGTCTAACCCCGGAATCTCTTTCACTTGGTGGTCCATCACTGCAGTCTCCGTCTCCCCATACTTCAAAACTTCAGCTTCTCCCCCCCTGCAATCTACCTGTGCAGTCTCTCCGCCCCTGTAATCCAAACTTCTAGTCTCTCTCCCACTGAAATCTCCCCCAGAAGTCTCACTCTCCCTATAGTCAAGGTCTGCAGTCTCTCTGTCGGTATAATTTATTATCAGAGTCTCTCTCTTCCTGTAATCTATGGTTACTTTCTCTCTCTCTCTATAGTGCAATGGTGCAGTGTCTCTCTCAGAGTAATCTATGATTAGCCTTTCCCGGTAATCTCTCTCTGCCGTTGCTCTCCCTCTGTATTCCTGGCCTCTCTCGCACTCTCTGTATCTCAGGGCAGCAGTGTCTCTCTCCCTGTAGTCAAGGTCCGCAACCTCTCTCTCCCTGTAGTCAAGGTCCACAACCTCTCTCTCCCTGTAGTCAAGGTCCGCAACCTCTCTCTCCCTGTAGTCAAGGTCCACAACCTCTCTCTCCCTGTAGTCAAGGTCCGCAACCTCTCTCTCCCTGTAGTCGAGGTCCGCAACCTCTCTCTCCCTGTAGTCGAGGTCCGCAATCTCTCTCTTCCTGTAGTCGAGGTCCGCAATCTCTCGCTCCCTGTAATGCGTGGAGACTCCCCTCTCTCTGTAGTCCTCAGATGGAGGTAATCTCTCTCTGTATAACATGGCCGCCTTTCTCTCTCGGAGCGCCAACACTGCCGCCTCTCTCTCTCTCAGTTCTAACACTGCCGCCTCTCTCTCTCTAAATCCCAACACTGCTGTCTCTCTTTCTCTGAGTTCCAACACTGCCGCCTCTCTTTCTCTGAGTTCCAAAACTGCCGCCTCTCTTTCTCTAAGTTCCAAAACTGCCGCCTCTCTCTCTCTAAATTCTAACACAGCCGCCTCTCTCTCTCTGAGCGCTAACAAGGCCGCATCTCTCTCTCTGAGTGCCAACATCGCAGCAAACCTCTCCCTGTATTCTAAAGCGTCCCTCTGTCTAGAGGTCACAGCTGGAGTAAGCCTCTCTCGGTATATAATGTCTGCCTCCTCTCTTTCTCTATAATCCACATTGGGAGACCCCCTCTCTCGCTGGCCCATGTGCGATGCCCCTCGCTCTCTATAGTCCATGTCTGAAGCTGTGTGCCCTCTGTAGTCCATATCGGGCGTCTCGCTTTCTCCATAACTCGCGGCTTCGGGCACTACGTCCTCGTAGTCCACGTGAGACATCTCCCTAGTCCTGCAATCTATATTCTCCTGCCCCGGGAAGTTACGGTTCATTTCCTCTCGGTCGTACGGCAGCTCCTCCGGCGGAATACACTCCCCTCCCCAGGACTCATCCTGGGTACTGTCCGCATCTCTGTAGCTATAAGCAGGGTCCCCACGGCTCGCAAATCGAGGGTTTGGACCCCTTGCTGCACCCCGGAAGGGGAAAGGAGGTCCCCCGACTCCACGCCCCCTCAATCTGGGGTGGAAACCCTGCATCCATCTGGAAGGAAAAGTTCCGTCCGGACGTCCCCTGTGGAAGAGGAAAGCACTTAGAGTATTCTAACACTGGAACCCAGTCTCACTTAGCACAATATATTGCACTTAGTGTACAGACAGCTGGATAAAAACAGCCATTTAATGATTATTTGACAACTTCAATACGATTCAAAACTAAACAACCAGGTGATCATAGCACAAAATGAATATAACAGTGCAGTAAACCCAGAGAATATAAACGAGACACTGATAGCACATATACTGCAGCTCCATGGAACAGGATCCTCTGAAGTGGATGCTTCTTGGAAACCTGATGAAGAGAAGAAAGCACAGATGCATGCAATATGGGGCATTAACATTTTACTTTCATTAAACAAACAACACGGGGAGAAAGGAACAATTCACAATTTCCCCACTGGTCAATAGCAGAGAGTGACTTTGGGCGCACTCCAACCCTACTCCAGGCTCAGCTCCTCGTCGTAGGCGTGCTCACGTGCACGGCTTCTCTGATCTGCGTCTCACTCGCGTCTTGGGTTCGCCTCGCATCAGCCCATCAGGTTCCTAGTGGAGTAGGTACGGTGGCCTCTGAAGTCCAACGTGTCTCGTACGTGTATCGACTTCTTCTGGGGTTATTGTCATGTGTCTCTGAATCCCATCTTTATACCCTACATTGTTAGGATTGAGCAGCTGTATCGATTTAGGTTGTGACAATGTAGGGTATAAAAATGGGATGCAGAGAAACACATGACATAATCCCACAAGTCGATACACGGATGAAACGCGTCTGATTTTGATTATTTGTTCACATTATCAATTATATTTTTTGCGCCTTATTTTGTTTATTTGATCAATACGATTCAAGCCTAAAATGTCCAACACCACAAAGAACAATGGCATACCCCACTGATAATGCAATGTATGGGTAAAGGATGTCGCAGTGGTTTGAGAATTGAAAAGTTAGAAGGTATTTCAAGAGAATGCCCAATGGCAGTCATTTTTAATGAGATGGGGGAAAAAAAGAAACTAATTTTATTCTGCTTCAATAGGGGGAGGGGTGAGGTTCTTGGGGTAGTGAGAGATCCGGGTGAAAAATAAAAATAAGTGTTTCCTTGCGATAGTTCCCCTATGGGCACGATCGCAGTTTAATGAACCCCCTATAATCGGGCAGGGATGGCTGAAAATTGTAATTCTTTAACTTCTCCTGACAGTGCACAGCACAAAATGACATCTTCACCCACCGGAAAGCGGGGTTGGGAGGCCGTGGGATGCCCCACATCGTCTTCCTCCTGGGGGGGCAGGCTGGTGCAGATCCGTGGGTGGTGGAGGGTTGCAGTAGAGGTTGAACCTGCAGACAGAACAGCAGAAGATACAGAGATGTTACATGTGAGATTTACCTGCATTTTAAAAGAATGGTGTCACGCTTTAATGACTTGAGATATAGCTATATATTCGACAGTCAAAATGGCTGCACTCGCAGACGGTAATTGCCCAATAAGGCAGTTTCAGTGCTCGATAAAAAAATTAAAAAAAGGATCAATAAATACCAAAGTAATCTTAGTAACAGCACAGGACATGAGTGAGGATAATATAAAGGTGTTAATTGTCCCATAACACAAAATGCCACCCGATGTTTCAAAACCATGAAGAAGTTCCCTCTTGGGAGCAAAACGTCAGGTTACTTTTTGTATTATGGGACAATAAGCATTTACATACTTAGATTAATACACAAAGACGCACACCTGTACCTGTTTGTGTATGTATACGTGTGTGTATATGTATAATAATGATGTGTACTCACCAGCACACCCGGTTTCTCCTTCCCTCCTCCGACCGCCTCACAGCGACAATCGTCACAGCGACAATAGAGCGACACTTCCGCGCCGGAAACGGCAAGCAGAACGGGGCCGCTGGGAGTTGTAGTCTTTCGTGGCCCTCCCAGAAACGGAGACCTGGAAGCGAGACTACAAATCCCAAGAGGGCAGAGCGCGCCGAGTATCTAATGGAGAGAGGCGGGCCTTGTCTACAGGCTAAGGACAGCGGAAGCAATCTCTTCTGCAGTGCATGCCGGGAGCTGTAGTCCTTCTAGCTCTTACATTGAGTCAGGACATATATATATAATGACTGCAATATATATTTCACAGGACAATTATTTATATTGTACCTGTATCTTTGTTATCAACATGGTAAGGGAAAAAATATTTAACCCTTTAAGTTCCAGATTTTATGAAAAATTAGAGGGGAGAGGGAGAGGGAGAGGGGAGGGGGGGGGGGGTGGGTGGTGCAAAAAAATAACCCTGTTAAACCCTTTTTGCACATTGCAGACCCCGTCGCCCTAAACAAGAATTCTGTTTATAAAACTCAACCATTATTAAAAGAAGTGATGGGCCGGGTCCTTAAAAACATCGGTTACCGGGTACCTGGGGGGGAAAACAAATTCCGGGCCCCTTAGGTTTGGGGGGCGGAGGAAGAGGAGGAGGACAGCAGAGTGGCACAGGAGGATAGCCAGGAGGAGCGCACCCCAGCGGTCCAACACGGAAGTCTTCTGACCGGTCTACCGCTGCTACAGTGCAAGTCCTCCCCGGCGGTCCTCCTGTGCCACTCTGCTCCTGCTCACTTTGTCCTCTTCTCCCATCGCCGCCGGCTGCCGTCCTTCTCTACCTCCACCGCTGCTGTCCTCGGCAGGTTGCCATCCTTCCCTTCCTCCGCCGCTGGCTGCTGTCACCCTCTGCATGCTGCCATCTTTCTCTCCCGCTGCCGCCGGCTGCTGTCACCCTCTGCAGGGTGCCATCTTTCTCTCCCGCCGCCGCCGGCTGCTGTCCTCCTCTTCTGCTGAAGTACCCGGCACCGGGTTCCAGCGCCCTGGGCCGGGTTCGGGTAATTTCCGGGTAGGGAAAATATGGCCGAGTATGCCGGGTACCGGGTAATTACCGGGTACCCGGTACATCACTAATTAAAAGTAGTTACATACAGTGTATGTAAGAGGTAGAAACCTCTTATTTACCACTTCCTCTCAACATCTATTGTAACCAGATCACATTACATACATTACAATACTCTTATATACACTGTATATAATATTGTGTTTCTGTATTTCTGCCATACCCGATGAAGAACCATGAGAGGTTGGAAAGCTTGTAACATCAACTACTTGTTGGTCCAATAAAAGGTATCATACTCCTTACTCCCTCCCCCTCCTGTGTTACTACATGGAAGAAAGGACCAACACAGCTCCACACCCTGCTTTGCCATTATTAACAGAGAATATTTATTATTTGTGACTTTTTTTCCAGCTTCAATTTAGTCTAAATAAATGTATTTCCCTCCCCCGACCTCGCCTGCCTCCAAGGGAAGTTGTCATTGCTGTCAATATTCTTCTTGAAGCATCAAATTCCCTCCTACTGTATACGTTCCTCCTACCAATTAGATTGTCATCTCTTCAGAGCAGGGACTCCTTTTCCTAAATGTTACTTTTATGTCTGAAGCGCTTCTTCCCATGATCTGTTATTTGTATTATTTGTTATTTATATGATTGTCACGGGTATTACTGCTGTGAAGCACTATGTACAGGAATGGCGCAATATAAATAAAGACATACAATACATTAAATATACGGTGACAGAGTCACTGTCCTTATGGACTAGTGAGCTAGCGGAGTGGATAGGTTCCAGTGTACAGGAGGTTAAATTCCTCTATGGTAGCTTGCTGCACCTGGAGCACTCCAAAGTGAAGGTTTAAAAGGCAGGAAGTACCCTACACCAAAGAGACTGCTTTTCCTCAGCAAGGGGGGGATTGATTTTCTCCAAGCCAGGAAGGACTCTGGCTGTTCTGGTTCCCCAGCACTGCAGGAAGCACGGCTGCTGGGACCAGCTGGGAACCCCACCCAGGATATAGATTTCCACGGGCTGGACACAACCTGCTCCCCGGAACCGGCGTAACTGTTGGACCTACACAGAGACACTGGGATAGGAATCCCCTACAATACAGATAAGCAATCAATAAGACTCTGCAATGTTAAGACTGTTTGCTTGCATAGGATAGTATATGTTTTGGGCTCGGAACCAGTTTAGCTTGCCAGCGCCATTAGAAAGGGCCACAGCAAAGTTTAGTTAGTTTTCCTATAGGGAATAGGTTTTTATTTTATGATTTGTTTTCTTAAAGGCACAGTGTACCTGTGGTTTAATTGGCTTGTGAAAAAATAAACCGCTTAAGGTTGATGGCTGAGTGCCTCGTGTGTGTGTATACACGTTTGTCCTTTTCTACAAATGTAACCCTAGAAGACTGTCGCAAAGAGCCTGGGCAAACGGCAGCTCTACATAAAGGGAGGCGTTTGCCACAAGACATAGGAAAATAATTGCATGGAGTCAGTGGGAGAGTGTTATGTGCATCACCGTAGGATCTAAAGCTAGCTACTTGTATATAGAAGTTATGTCAGTGTATCTTTATTGGTATACAGCGCCATGCACGTACGTAGCAGTAATGCATGCGACAAAATAATATAAGATGTAATACATCATGGGAATAAGCGCTTTAAACATTAGGAAAAGGAATCCCTACCCTGAAGAGCTGACACTCAAAGTTATTCCCTGCTGGACCGCCCTTCTGGGACTTTCATTCTGTCAACAAATGTAATATCTCTGGGGGGCTTCATTTAGGGGAAATGTAATATCCCGGGGGGGGCGGCAAAGGGGGGGGCTTCATTTAGGGGAAATGTAATATCCCGGGGGGGGGGGGGGGGCGGCGGCAAAGGGGGGGCTTCATTTAGGGGAAATGTAATATCCCGGGGGGGGGGGGGGGGCTTCATTTAGGGAAATGTAATATCCGGGGGGGGGGGCTTCATTTAGGGGAAATGTAATATCCGGGGGGGGGGGGGGGCTTCATTTAGGGAAATGTAATATCCAGGGGGGGGGGGGCTTCATTTAGGGAAATGTAATATCCGGGGGGGGGAGGGGGGGGGCTTCATTTAGGGAAATGTAATATCCTGGGGGGAGGGGGAGGGCTTCATTTAGGGAAATGTAATATCCGGGGGGGAAACTTCATTTAAGGGAAATGTAATATCCGGGGGGGAAACTTCATTTAAGGGAAATGTAATATCCGGGGGGGGGGGGGGAGGGGGCTTCATTTAGGCAAATGTAATATCCGGGGGGGGGGCTTCATTTAGGGAAATGTAATATCCCGGGGGGGCTTAAATCAATGGAAATGTTATAACAAAGCTTGGATGAATCAGCAGAAGGGGCGAGGAAGGGGTTAAGATGCTTACATCTGCAAATAAATAGTGATAGGGTAATCTACTGGGGATAAAATGTGTTGGGTTAAAACAAATGAATAAACCTTTTAACAAACAAAAAATATATACTATATAATTTAATATGGGTTTATTTTTTTTACCTCTTAATCCCCATGGGGCCAGAGGGGCCAAGAAGGGGTTAATGGGATAGATGGGCAACCCAGTGGGGAATCCTGTGCATACCGCTGAGATAATAACAGTGAACTACATTTCCCACAATGCAGCAGGGGTGCAGCGATACAGCCACTGACGTTTAGCGTGCAGGAGGAGGAGGCTTGTGCTGCAGGTGGGCACAGGGGGAGCAGTGTGTGTGGCACCATGTGGGCAGCGCAGGAGCCCCAAATCCTCCCCCGTGTCCCCTTGGCAGGGCATGCAGGGTGACACAGACAGACTGGGCAGCCGGACACAGGGTAAGCGGCACTGATCTGACCCTGCAGCTGTGTGCAAAGTGGGCACCACTGCTCTCTAATCGAAGCGCCCAGACTTTCCCTGCTTATTGCATGCAAGGTCTGTTTAACCCCTGGGGTACTGGGTTGCACTGTAACCTATGTAATACCCCATAAGCATGACGTAGAGCAGGGGTGGCCATCTCCAGTCCTCAAGGGCCACCAGCAGGTCAGGTTTTAAGAATATCTCTGCTTCAGCACAGGTTGCTCAATTAGTGGCTCAGTCAACGAAAATGCACCACCTGTGCTGAAGCAGGGACAGCCTGAAAACCTGACCTGTTGGTGGCCCTTGAGGACTGGAGTTGCCCACTCCTGCAGTGGAGCTTCTGCGTATTGGGACAGATTGACTAAACTGGCATTTAGTAACAAGACTTTGTGTCTGGAGAGATTTCCCGCTTTATAAGGAGGTTTGTCTCTTGCCTGCTTATACTGGAGGTTGTCATTCTCTAAGTCAGCGGTGCGCAAACTCCCTGCGCAAACTCCCCCCCCCCCCCGTACCTGCTCTGCACCCCCCCCCCCCCCGGTACCTGCTCTGCTTCTCCATCGCGCCCCCCTCACCTCCTAATGTTGCGTCAAATGACGCTGCAGGGTCATGTGACGTCACGTTTCTCGCGACTGGAGCCGGGTAATAAGATTACAGAGACCTCGCGCCGGCAGCGCAGGACCTTTGTAAATGCCGACCCCCCCCCCTGCGAAAAGTCCAGGCGGGGGCATGCCCCCCTGTTTGCGCACCGCTGCTCTAAGTAACCGCCTGGCACTGCAGGGCGACCATGTCCTAATGACACCGCTCTCTCTCTCCCATATATAGCGCATGGCTTCTGGTGCGCACAAGACCGCAGGGTGGGAGGGGGGAGCCGTCTCCTTATCCGCCCCAGAAAACCAGGACACCCACAGATCAGAGAGCCCGGCACCTGCGCTGACCCAGGGCACAGAACCAGGTGAGAGGGAGCTGGCATCTTCCCTGGCACACGTTATGGGTCGGCAGGCTTGGGACCGTTCCATTATCACGAGGAGCATGGGGTCGCTTTCCATTAGCTGATTCTGTTCTCCCTGCTGCGCGTGTGTACACCGTGTTCAGAAGGGAAAAGGGGACCCCTTTATTTTTTCCATTTTTATATATATATATATATATAATTCTCGCTCAATCCCCATGAGAATGTGCACAATTGTAGGTCTGTTATTTAGATTAACACTGTATAAGAAGCACAATGTAGACAATCAGCAGTTAACTAAATGAATGTCACTGCATGATGTCAACAAGTACCAGGTGCACTGCGGGAGGTTAGTGTTCATTAAACGGGAAATCTGAGTTTTCCATCGTAGCAAATGTGTTACACTGCTGTCATCTAATCAAACACTAAGATTACTATGTAGTTTGCGTTCAAAGTGTGTGTTCAAAATGTCCTCCTCCTGCGGAAACGCCCGAAGACGAGAACGTCGCTGTCTGATTGCATCATCAATAACGCGCTGATCCAGCGGCCCCCCCTCCTGCACAATACAAATGATTTTTTTTCAGTCCTCCTAGCGTCCGTCCTTTTATCCGGGAACATTTTAGGGAAGCGTTTTGGACCACAATTCTTGCTCGGTCTCAAAGCGTTTTCTAACGTGTTCTCTTCTGCGCTAAACACCATTATGTAACAATGCACGGGATGCGATCATCACGCCGTCACCAATTCCAAAGAACATTTAGATTATCAAATCCTTCTTAAATAAAATAATACACTTTTTCTGAACGGTGTGAGTTTGTTGACGATATACAATCTACTTGGCGCTTTACAAAAAGACCATACAGTATAGGTAATTATAATGCAACAAAGTCAGACAGTAGGAAAGGAAATCCCTGCTCCGAAGAGCTTACAATCTAAGTGGTATGTTGGGAGACTTAGAGACCACAGATGTCGGAATAAGTGCAGTAGATCAGGGGTGCGCAAACTAAGGGGGGTTTAGTGCGTACAGCGGCCCCTCGCTCTTCCCCCAAAGCATTTAAATGAAATGCCGGGGGACCGCACGAGGCCTCTGTAAGTTCTCTTATCGTGTCTCTGAGGGTGAGTCAAATGATGCTGCGGGGTCACGTGATGTCACATGACCCCGTGGTGTCATTTGATGCCGGAGCCAAGGTAAGAGGGGGGGTGGGGGCGCGAGCATGGGGGGGAGAGCAGGCAGAGAAAAGTTTGCGCACCCCTGCAGTGATGAGGCACAATGGGTGGTAAGAGGTTAGCTTCTCTTTCCCTGCCTCTCCCCATCCCTGCCTCCCCCTCTCCCCTCTGCCTCTCCCCATCCCTGCCTCCCCCTCTCCCCTCTGTCTCTCATCTTTCCTGTCTTGCTCCCTCGCTTTGTAACCCCAGGGGCCAGCCATGATGGAGCGATGTTCGTCCATGCACGATCCTACGAGGACCTCACTGGAGACGAGGAGGGGTCTGCACCTGGGACCCCCGGCGCGGAGTCAGAGGGGGATCCCGGCAGCATGGAGGAGATTAGCCGGGACTTCAGCAAGCTCAGCACCCAGCTGAGTGTATCCTCTTCCCAGGGGGAGGAGCAGAGCATGGAGGCAACCTCTGATCCGGCCCGGAGGGACTCGGCCCGCTCCGCAGGGCAAGAGGAGGAGGAGGAGACTCTGGCGCTGGACGCCTGGTACCGCCACCAGAAACACATCTTCGTACTTAGTGAGGCGGGGAAGCCCGTGTACTCCCGCTACCGGTCCGAGGAGGCTCTCTCCAGCACCGCGGGGGTCATGATGGCACTCGTGTCCTTCCTGGAGACCGATAAGAACGCCATCCGCTCCATCCATGCAGGTAATAAAGTGCAAAGCGCGTCCTCCAATCAGAATGCCCCGTTTGGCGCGGCCGATCTGGAGTCGGTCTCACTGATTTTTGCCGGCCATATAAACTTTAATGGAGAATCGCGTCAAATCCGGCACCTTTTCCATTAAAATTGTACTTTTTTTTTTATTGTTGCCTAGGTTACACCCCAAATATGTCCGATTTCCGTACTCGGAGGATATCTGAGACCTCTGTTGTGAGGTTGCAGTACATTGAGATTCCTCTCTGGGTTCTCGCCTCAGAGTTTGTTGGCAGTAACGGGCAGCAAAGGGGGCTCCCGTTTTCCCCCAAATCTAATAAAAGCGGGACACTCTTTCTTTTAAATCCCGGAGAGCGAGATCAGAGGAGATACTCCCGTCCTCCCGGGGAACTGATGGGTCATCTCCAGCTTGCAATACAAAACGTTCATTCGCAGCCAGCGTAGCCAGGACTCCTGATGAAGGGTCAGGATGGCGGTGAAACGTTGGCTGAATAATGAATAACTTTTGCAGTGTAGGCTGGGGGATCTGATTGTATCAACCAGAGCTCCCTGCCCCCACAGAACTCCCTATCGCGCATGTAGGCACGCGTGGCACAGGGAGGAGGGGCCTTTCCCCAGGTCACAAGCGGTTGGGGTTCTCCCAGGTTACATAGTAGATGAGGTTGAAAAAAGCCATACGTCTATCAAGTTTAACCCTATGCTAAATGTAGACGACAGATACTTTATCCTATATTTGTACTTACAGTATTTTGATCCAGAGGAAGCAAACAAAAAACCCCAGTGACATATCATCTAATGATATATCATAAGGGGAAAATAAATTCCTTCCTGACTCCAAGAATTGGCAATCGGATTTCTGCCTGGATCAACATCCTTCCCATGTTTACTTATTTGATATATCCCTGTATACCTTTCCTTGGCCACTGAGATGCGTCTCTGTTGTCTCTCTCTCTGATGTCTCTCTCTCTCTCTCTCTGATGTCTCTCTCTCTCTCTGACGTCTCTCTCTCTCTCTCTCTGACGTCTCTCTCTCTCTGACGTCTCTCTCTCTCTGACGTCTGTCTCTCTTTCTCTCTCTGACGTCTCTCTCTCTCTCTGACGTCTGTCTCTCTCTCTGACGTCTCTCTCTCTCTGACGTCTGTCTCTCTTTCTCTCTCTGACGTCTCTCTCTCTCTCTGACGTCTGTCTCTCTCTCTGACGTCTCTCTCTCTCTCTGACGTCTGTCTCTCTCTCTCTCTCTCTGACGTCTGTCTCTCTCTCTCTCTGACGTCTGTCTCTCTCTCTCTGACGTCTGTCTCTCTCTCTCTCTGACGTCTGTCTCCGTAGACGGGTACAAGGTCGTGTTTGTGCGTCGCGCTCCCCTGGTGCTGGTCTCCGTGTCTCGCACGCAGCAGTCGGAGCAGGAGATCTCTCAGGAGCTGCTCTACGTCTACTACCAGATCCTCAGCCTGCTGACCGGGACGCAGCTCCACCACCTCTTCCAGCAGCGGCCCAGCTACGACCTGCGCCGCCTGCTCTCCGGCTCCGAGCGCATCGCGGACAGCCTGCTGGACCTGATGGACACGGACCCCAGCTTTCTCCTGGGTGCCGTACGCTGCCTGCCCCTGGTGCCGGGGATACGGGACGCTGCCTGCTCCAGCCTCCAGCAGGCCAAGGGCAAGAGCCTGGTCTTCTCAATTCTGATGTCCAGGAACCGGCTGGTCAGCCTGGTCAGGAGGAAGGAGCAGTTCCTGCATCCCATTGACCTCCACCTGCTCTTCAACCTGGTTACTTCCTCCAGCTCCTTCAGGGAGGGTGAAGCCTGGACCCCTGTCTGCCTCCCCAAATTTAACCCCTCCGGCTTCTTCCACGTGCACATCTCCTACCTGAGCCAGGACCCCGAGCTCTGCCTCCTGCTCGTCTCCACTGACCGAGAGGACTTCTTCACAGCGTCCGACTGCAAGAGGCAGGTCGTAGAGCGGCTGGAGAAGCGGGGAACCTGGGGGCTCCTGCAAGAGGCACTGGGGAGCCCCTTCTATGGAGTGACCCAGGTGGGGATCCCCGAACTGCGGCATTTCCTGTACAAGTCGAGGAGCTCCGGCCTCTTCACCAGGTGAGTGGGGGGTGGAAGGTGACCCTGAGGAGAGGGGAGGAGGGGGCACGGTGACAAACCAGATACTAGTAGTGCAAAGACACTTATACTGTGAGATGTGTGTGTGTGTGTGCACACATATATATATATATATCGCTCTGTATACACACACAGCTATAGTATTGCAATGTATATACGCACAGAGGTATAGATCACTCTGTATACACGTACACAGGTAGATATATATTGCTCTGTGTACCTTGCTCGGTATACACACACAGCTATATATCGCTCGGTATACACACACAGCTATATATCGCTCGGAATACACACACACAGCTATATATCGCTCGGTATACACACACAGATACATATCGCTCGGTATACACACGGATATATATCGCTCGGTGTATACACACGGATATATATCGCTCGGTATACACACACGTGTACATATATCGCTCGGTATACACACATGTATATATATCGCTCGGTATACACACAGATATATATCGCTCGGTATACACACACGGATATATATATCGCTCGGTATACACACACTGAGATATATCGCTCGGTATACACACGTGTATATATATCGCTCGGTATACACACAGATATATATATATATCGCTTGGTATACACACACTGAGATATATCGCTCGGTATACACACACTGAGATATATCGCTCGGTATACACACACTGAGATATATAGCTCGGTATACACACACGTGTATATATATCGCTCAGTATACACACAGATATATATCGCTCGGTATACACACACGGATATATATATCGCTCGGTATACACACACTGAGATATATCGCTCGGTATACACACACGGATGTATATCGCTCGGTATACACACACGGATATATATCGCTCGGTATACACACACGGATATATATCGCTCGGTATACACACACGGATATATATCGCTCGGTATACACACACGGATATATATCGCTCGGTACACACATGGATATATATTGCTCGGTACACACATGGATATATATCGCTCGGTATACACACACAGATATATATCGCTCTGTGTTAATTCATCTTCAATACATTATATCCTCTAGATATAATAATTCTGCATTCCAGTTGAGCACACAAAAGAAACGTTTATTTGTCCAAAGTTAATACTTACATGTATAGTATCAGATATATCTCAGTTCACATCAAATATGTTCTATGCTTTTCAAACTTGTCATGTTGTTTCCTCCTCTCTTGGTGGAATCCTTTCCTCTGATGTTATCATGCCTTCTGATCTGACAATTCTGATCTTCTTATACAGAATAAAAACACACACGTCACCCGATTCTCAGTATTATGACTGAATATGGTATCAATTGTCTTTGTACACTAGAGGGAACCATAACTTTCTTACAACTATGGTAATCATCCTTGTATATCCTTGAAATCTTATGATAGGATCCTTTCACAGAGAGCCCAAGACAGCTGTATGTTATATCATCTATCCCGGAATCTCTAGCTTAAGGCCTTGCCCCCGCTGCATGCTGCAGCGTCCGCTGTGGCGGACGCTGCGCTCACCAGAGCCCTCCCCGCAACGGCGCCGGGCCCGCTGCGAGGAGGGGCCGCAGCGCTCGCGCGAGAGCTACTCCTGCTTTCAATAGAATTGAGAGCAGGAACTCGCGTCGAGCGGCTAGGCACGCCCCCCGGCGGTTCAGCCAATGAGGGCGAACCTGCCGGTGATGTCATTGGCCGCGCCCCCGTCACTCCTCCGGCACGCCCCCCCCGGTCTCTGCTCCTGCAGTGAGCTGCAGATCGGGGAATCGCCGGAACGCGCAGCCGAAAGCGCGGGCGCGCATTAGAGCGCCGTGACCGGGGCCTTAGCCTTAGGAGTTAGCCTAAGCTACTTCAAATAACATCATTGTAACGTTTATCTGCTGAACATTCTTCACTGTCGGAATGCATCGCATGTAGCATCTGTTTTATAAATCAAACCAATATGAATGATAATTTAGTAGTCAATAAGAGTATCTAACACTCTGTGTGTATGTATGTATATTATTATTAGATATTTTTTTTTTCTGCTCTGAATACACACACACACACACACACACACACACACACACACACACACACACACACACACACACATATCTCCGTATACACATAGATATGTCACTCTGTATATATGAAACACACCGGCATATATTGCTCTTTATACATACACACATAAATATATATCGCCCTGTATACATGCACACAGGTATTGTCATGGAACAAGAATCATATTTCTGTTTGACCCCCCCTTCTGCTTGTCAGCTCCTTAAGTTCAGCTGCATGCATTTGTTCCACACACACACACCGTGCCTGTGTGATGTATCAATATGTTGCCCTTTCTGCCTGTCAGCAGGTAGCCAGTGAGTTGCTACAGCAACCTCTGAGATTCTTTTCAGAATGGGCTATTCTGCCCTCCCCCCTGTTTGTTTCCAGATAGTCTGTCCCAAGACTATTCCCTTTACCCACATTCCCCCTCACTTCCTTTTCCACTTTGGAGACTGTGAGTACAGCACCCATCTCTGTTACACCCCCATGGCAAGGCCAATTCTTTTCACCTGCCCTTAATTATGAAGCACCTATAGAGAAGCACTCTCACAACACCATTACATCCACAAGTGCCTGTATATACTGCTCATTTCCTAATAAAGTGAAGAAAATATAACAGGACTTGGTGTGCTTTGGAAAGGGGGCTGAGTTGAAGCTATCTGGGTTCATTCATACCCTAGACATGACCCTGGGTCCAGAATAGGTATATATCGCTCTGTACTGTGTATGTATGTGTGTATTTATTTATGTATGTATGTATATGTATCACTCTGTATACAAGCACAGAGATATACAGTGGCAAGAAACATTTTGTGACATTAAGTCCTAATAATATATAAAGATAACCAGATCAAACAAATTACACAAAAACATGATACTTTTTCAACATTTATTGATCCACAAATGATTAAACATTCAATATCCAGGTATGAGAAAGTATGTGATCCTTTAGATTCAGTACCTGGTGGCGCCCCCTTTAGATTCAGTACCTGGTGGCGCCCCCATGAGCAGCAATAACTTCAACTGCGCGTTTCCTGTGACTGCTGGTCAGTCTCTCACATCGGGTTTGAGGAATTTTGGCCCATTCCTCCTTACAGAACTGCTTCAACTCAGTGACATCTGAGGGCTTCCTTGCATGGGCAGCTCGCTTCAGGTCCTGCCACAACATTTCGATGGGGTTTAGGTCCGGACTTTGACTAGGCCATTCTAAAACGCAGAATTTATTCTTCTGCAACCATTCCTTTGTAGATCTGCGTGTATGTTTAGGATCATTGTCTTGCTGCATGATCCACTTTCGGTTCAGTTTCAGCTCACAGACAATGGAGGCCTGACATTGTCCTCTACAATCTTCTGATACAATGCAGAATTAATGGTTGTGTCAATGATGGCAAGCCATCCAGTTCCTGAGGCAGCAAAGCAGCTCCAAACCATCACACTCCCACCACCATGCTTGATGGTTGGGATGAGGTTCTACTGTCCGAACGCAGATTTTGGTTTTCACCAAACATAACGTTTTACCTTTGACTGTTTGTCCAGAGAACATTGTTCCAGAAGTGTTGTGGATCATGTATGTGTTCTTTGGCGAGCTTCAGATGGGCAGCAATGTTCTTTTTAGAGTTTAGTGGTTTCCTCCTGGCTATCCTTCCATGAATACCATTCTTTTTTTCTGATAGTTGAGTCACGAACACTCACATTAGCCAAGGCGAGTGGATTGGTGGAGCCCCAAATCCTTAGAAATGGTTGTGTAACCCTTTCTAGACAGATTGGCATCAATAACTGCTTTTCTGAGTGTAACGGGTGCTCACCACAAACAGGACGGGACCGCGAGGCTGAGGTGGGGATGTTGGTATGAACCGACCACCAGCCACGTGAGTGCATCCGGAGTGCAGAGTGATAGTCGTATAGCCATGTCAAGTTAGTTCAGGCCTGCACAACTTGTAAAGCGAGAAGGGCCGAACTGCTCCAAGGAAAACAGATTCCCGCACGGGTAAAATGATCATATCTCCCCCAACACCCCTCATCATCTTCATATATCTCCCCCAGCACCCTTCATCCTCATATCTCCCCTTGCACCCCTCTTCATCGACCTTTGTGAGACTCACAATCTATCTCACACACCCATCTCTCCCCCTCACCCATACACAATACTCCCTCTCCACATAACACACAATACTCCCTGCAGACCACACACATCCCACCTCACCACTCTCCCCCCCACCCGCATTTCACATCACTCCCCTGCACCTCACATCACCTCATTACTCCGCACCCCCCTCTACCTTACCTCCCCCCCTGCACCTCACCTTCCCCCCTGCACCTCACCTTCCCCCCCCTGCACCTCACCTCACTCTCTCCCCTGCACCTCACCTCACTCTGTCCCCTGCACCTCACCTCACCTTACTCTCCCCCTACACCTCACATCACGGCGGCAGGGCAGGCAGGACTAGCACACTCGCAAGCAGCGGGCAGTGCCACACGCATAGAGTGTGCAGTCCTGAGAGCATGCTCGAGGGGAAGAGCGGGCTCGCGGGCGGGAGGGGGAGAGCAGCTCGCGGGAGAGGAGGGGGAAAGTGGGCTCGCTAGGGGGAAAGCGAGCTCGTGGGGGGGCAATCTGGTTCGCGGGGGAGGGGAGCAGGCTCGGGAGGGAGGAGGACGGGGAAATGAGTGCAGACGGGCCACCTGCGGGCCGCACAATGAGTGCAGACGGGCCGCCTGCGGGCCGCACTATGAGTGCAGACGGGCCGCCTGCGGGCCGCACTATGAGTGCAGACGGGCCGCCTGCGGGCCGCACTATGAGTGCAGGCGGGCCGCCTGCGGGCCGCACTATGAGTGCAGACGGGCCGCCTGCGGGCCGCACAATGAGTGCAGACGGGCCGCCTGCGGGCCGCACTATGAGTGCAGACGGGCCGCCTGCGGGCCGCGTGTTGTGCAGGCCTGAGTTAGTTGATAAAATCAAGGGTTCACTTTTTTTTCACACACCCTGACTCTTAATTACTCATTGTTTGTCTAATTCATACATCATTTTGTTTCAAAACACATGGAATTGGTTCAAATAAACCCTACTGAATATTTAAGAAAAGACTGGTTTTGATTCAAGAAGGTAATTGTAATTATCATTGGGTTTCTCACCACTGTATAGTGCTTTGTATACACACATATAGGTATATATCACCCTGTATACAAACGCACACAGGTATATAGTGTACATACATACATACATACATACTTTTATAGTGATGGAATTCTGTCCCCCCAGCCCGGCGGTGGAGACCCCGTATGACACTGACAGAGAGAGGAGGCGGCTGCTGTCTTTGTATCAGTATCTGCACAGCCGAGCTCACAGCACATCCCGGCCCCTCACCACCATCTACCACACGGGACCCTGCGAGAACCTGCTGGCCTGGGTATGTCTAGGGGCAGGGGGGAAAGGAGGGGGGTGGGGGGAAAGGGGGTCAGGGGGTAGGTGGGGGAGAGGGTACGTTTATTGCAGAGGATCCTTGAGTGACCTGTTCCTATGGCAGGGAAAGTTAATGCTACACTAGGAAGGCTGGGTATATGCAGGGAGAGAGGGGAGGCTGGGTATATGCAGGGAGAGAGGAGAGGCTGGGTATATGCAGGGAGAGAGGGGAGGCTGGGTATATGCAGGGAGAGAGGAGAGGCTGGGTATATGCAGGGAGAGAGGGGAGGCTGGGTATATGCAGGGAGAGAGGGGAGGCTGGGTATATGCAGGGAGAGAGGAGAGGCTGGGTATATGCAGGGAGAGAGGGGAGGCTGGGTATATGCAGGGAGAGAGGAGAGGCTGGGTATATGCAGGGAGAGAGGAGAGGCTGGGTATATGCAGGGAGAGAGGAGAGGCTGGGTATATGCAGGGAGAGAGGAGAGGCTGGGTATATTCAGGGAGAGAGGAGAGGCTGGGTATATGCAGGGAGAGAGGGGAGGCTGGGTATATGCAGGGAGAGAGGAGAGGCTGGGTATATGCAGGGAGAGAAGGGAGGCTGGGTATATGCAGGGAGAGAGGAGAGGCTGGGTATATGCAGGGAGAGAGGAGAGGCTGGGTATATGCAGGGAGAGATGGGAGGCTGGGTATATGCAGGGAGAGAGGAGAGGCTGGGTATATGCAGGGAGAGAGGAGAGGCTGGGTATATGCAGGGAGAGAGGAGAGGCTGGGTATATACAGGGAGAGAGGGGAGGCTGGGTATATTCAGGGAGAGAGGGGAGGCTGGGTATATTCAGGGAGAGAGGGGAGGCTGAGTATATACAGGGAGAGAGGGTAGGCTGGGTATATACAGGGAGAGATGGGAGGCTGGGTATATACAGGGAGAGAGGAGAGGCTGGGTATATGCAGGGAGAGAGGGGAGGCTGGGTATATACAGGGAGAGAGGGGAGGCTGGGTATATACAGGGAGAGATGGGAGGCTGGGTATATACAGGGAGAGATGGAGGCTGAGTATATACAGGGAGAGAGGGGAGGCTGGGTATATACAGGGAGAGAGGGGAGGTTGGGTATATAAAGGGAGAGATGGGAGGCTGGGTATATACAGGGAGAGATGGGAGGCTGGGTATATACAGGGAGAGATGGGAGGCTGGGTATATACAGGGAGAGAGGGGAGGCTGGGTATATACAGGGAGAGAGGAGAGGCTGGGTATATGCAGGGAGAGAGGAGAGGCAGGGTATATGCAGGGAGAGAGGGGAGGCTGGGTATATGCGGGGAGAGAGGGGAGGCTGGGTATATGCAGGGAGAGAGGGGAGGCTGGGTATATGCAGGGAGAGAGGAGAGGCTGGGTATATGCAGGGAGAGAGGGGAGGCTGGGTATATACAGGGAGAGGAGAGGCTGGGTATATGCAGGGAGAGAGGAGAGGCTGGGTATATGCAGGGAGAGAGGAGAGGCTGGGTATATGCAGGGAGAGAGGAGAGGCTGGGTATATGCAGGGAGAGAGGAGAGGCTGGGTATATGCAGGGAGAGGGAAGGCTGGGTATATGCAGGGAGAGAGGAGAGGCTTGGTATATGCAGGGAGAGAGGAGAGGCTGGGTATATGCAGGGAGAGAGGAGAGGCTGGGTATATGCAGGGAGAGAGGAGAGGCTGGGTATATGCAGGGAGAGAGGAGAGGCTGGGTATATGCAGGGAGAGAGGAGAGGCTGGGTATATGCAGGGAGAGAGGAGAGGCTGGGTATATGCAGGGAGAGAGGAGAGGCTGGGTATATGCAGGGAGAGAGGAGAGGCTGGGTATATGCAGGGAGAGAGGAGAGGCTGGGTATATGCAGGGAGAGAGGAGAGGCTGGGTATATGCAGGGAGAGAGGAGAGGCTGGGTATATGCAGGGAGAGAGGAGAGGCTGGGTATATGCAGGGAGAGAGGGGAGGCTGGGTATATGCAGGGAGAGAGGGGAGGCTGGGTATATGCAGGGAGAGAGGGGAGGCTGGGTATATGCAGGGAGAGAGGGGAGGCTGGGTATATGCAGGGAGAGAGGGGAGGCTGGGTATATGCAGGGAGAGAGGGGAGGCTGGGTATATGCAGGGAGAGAGGAGAGGCTGGGTATATGCAGGGAGAGAGGAGAGGCTGGGTATATGCAGGGAGAGAGGAGAGGCTGGGTATATGCAGGGAGAGAGGAGAGGCTGGGTATATGCAGGGAGAGAGGAGAGGCTGGGTATATGCAGGGAGAGAGGAGAGGCTGGGTATATGCAGGGAGAGAGGAGAGGCTGGGTATATGCAGGGAGAGAGGAGAGGCTGGGTATATACAGGGAGAGAGGGGAGGCTGGGTATATTCAGGGAGAGAGGGGAGGCTGGGTATATTCAGGGAGAGAGGGGAGGCTGAGTATATACAGGGAGAGAGGGTAGGCTGGGTATATACAGGGAGAGATGGGAGGCTGGGTATATACAGGGAGAGAGGAGAGGCTGGGTATATGCAGGGAGAGAGGGGAGGCTGGGTATATACAGGGAGAGAGGGGAGGCTGGGTATATACAGGGAGAGATGGGAGGCTGGGTATATACAGGGAGAGATGGAGGCTGAGTATATACAGGGAGAGAGGGGAGGCTGGGTATATACAGGGAGAGAGGGGAGGTTGGGTATATAAAGGGAGAGATGGGAGGCTGGGTATATACAGGGAGAGATGGGAGGCTGGGTATATACAGGGAGAGATGGGAGGCTGGGTATATACAGGGAGAGAGGGGAGGCTGGGTATATACAGGGAGAGAGGAGAGGCTGGGTATATGCAGGGAGAGAGGAGAGGCAGGGTATATGCAGGGAGAGAGGGGAGGCTGGGTATATGCGGGGAGAGAGGGGAGGCTGGGTATATGCAGGGAGAGAGGGGAGGCTGGGTATATGCAGGGAGAGAGGAGAGGCTGGGTATATGCAGGGAGAGAGGGGAGGCTGGGTATATACAGGGAGAGGAGAGGCTGGGTATATGCAGGGAGAGAGGAGAGGCTGGGTATATGCAGGGAGAGAGGAGAGGCTGGGTATATGCAGGGAGAGAGGAGAGGCTGGGTATATGCAGGGAGAGAGGAGAGGCTGGGTATATGCAGGGAGAGGGAAGGCTGGGTATATGCAGGGAGAGAGGAGAGGCTTGGTATATGCAGGGAGAGAGGAGAGGCTGGGTATATGCAGGGAGAGAGGAGAGGCTGGGTATATGCAGGGAGAGAGGAGAGGCTGGGTATATGCAGGGAGAGAGGAGAGGCTGGGTATATGCAGGGAGAGAGGAGAGGCTGGGTATATGCAGGGAGAGAGGAGAGGCTGGGTATATGCAGGGAGAGAGGAGAGGCTGGGTATATGCAGGGAGAGAGGAGAGGCTGGGTATATGCAGGGAGAGAGGAGAGGCTGGGTATATGCAGGGAGAGAGGAGAGGCTGGGTATATGCAGGGAGAGAGGAGAGGCTGGGTATATGCAGGGAGAGAGGAGAGGCTGGGTATATGCAGGGAGAGAGGGGAGGCTGGGTATATGCAGGGAGAGAGGGGAGGCTGGGTATATGCAGGGAGAGAGGGGAGGCTGGGTATATGCAGGGAGAGAGGGGAGGCTGGGTATATGCAGGGAGAGAGGGGAGGCTGGGTATATGCAGGGAGAGAGGGGAGGCTGGGTATATGCAGGGAGAGAGGAGAGGCTGGGTATATGCAGGGAGAGAGGAGAGGCTGGGTATATGCAGGGAGAGAGGAGAGGCTGGGTATATGCAGGGAGAGAGGAGAGGCTGGGTATATGCAGGGAGAGAGGAGAGGCTGGGTATATGCAGGGAGAGAGGAGAGGCTGGGTATATACAGGGAGAGAGGGGAGTCCTAATGTCTGTCCCTCTCCCTCCGCAGGTGACAGAGGCCTTCGAGTTGTACGTCTGTTTCAGCCCCTTGGGGACAAAAGCTTCAGCCGTCAGCAGTGTGTCCCGCCTCCTGCGCTGGATCCGCAGGGAAGAAGAACGCCTGTTCATCCTGAGCTCCCCAACCTACTGACAGCCCCCCATCATTATCATCAGCGGAGACCCCCAACATCAAAGTGAACCCAGGGGGCTCCCCAACATTACCAAGGATGAACCCAGTGGAGACCTCCAACATCACCAAGGCGAACCCTGCGGAGACGCCCAACATCACTATGAACTATTCAGCAGGGACCCTCCAGAGACCCGCCACCCAGTCCATTTCAACACACCCAACATCACAAAGAAGAACCCAGCAGAGACACCCAAAATCACCAAGGAGAATTCTAACCCTATCGGCAAAGAAATGAGTACCCCCCCCCACCCCTTAAACAATATCTATAGGGAGATGAATGAAACTATACCTGAATGCAAAGCAGCAACGTCTCAGAATCCTCTGTTGTAGGACTGAGCAGAAGTCTCTTCCAACCTGATTTCGGAGGGGGAATAGGTCTGTCAGATAGCCTCTTCCCCTTTTTTTATTTTACAGAATATAATCAAAAAAGCTTTGCCCTAATGTACTGTATAATAAATGCAGGTTTGTAAAAATATTTTTTTTAAATAAAATGGACACAGGACTACTTTTTTTTTTTTTCCTTTGGAGAGCCTTTGGGATCTTTTTTTTAATTGAACTGCAACAGTCCAGATCGGGGCACTATTGCGCAATTTAGTCAATGGGCATTGCCATGCGATAGTACCCGATCAGCACTATTGAAGTTTACAGAATAGCCCACCTTTGAATTTTGCCAGGAGTTGCTCAGATTGGGAAGGATAAGGAGCAACGGGACAGGGGGTCTCACAGCAATTTCATGAACCCCTCTCTCTGTATATACAGACCATGGCAGGGAGATACCAGCAGTGACCCTGCGTGTTTGCATCATTAAACAGTAACCTATTTGTTGGTTTTTCAACCTTTTTAAAGGATCGCGGGATGTCCTTCACTGTGGAAGAGATCAATGTCTTGTGCAAACAGCTAGGACACATCTCCAAGTTCGGTAACCCGACTGCTGCTTGGTATAATAATCATTTATCGAAGAATAATGAGAATAAATAAAGGCAGTAGAGCGTTTACCCAATGCGTTTCACGCTGCTACGAGTCCAATCTGTAAGACCCACAGGAATGCTGCGTAACGCGTCGGGTGACCTCTGCTGCCTTTTATTTATTTTTTATCCTTTTTGTACACTTTATGCTTTTCATATTGTGTTGAAGAAATTATGGTTGTGCACTGATTGTTTGCACACGACATCGGCCATGTTCGGTAAGCTTTCACAAGCACGCTTAGGGGGTATCATTCTTCCACTATATAAAGGCAGGCGGTAGAATTTATACTGTATGTATGTATGTGTAAGGATGTCCGCAACAATCCATATAGGAAAAAAATACTGTTCCCAAGCGGTCACCCATCCAAGTACTAACCGTATCGGTGTTTCTTAACTTCGGTAATTGGATGAGAAGCGGTGTGTTCAACATGATATGGCTGTTGCCAACAAAGTATTAATATTTTGTAATATAAAACAAAGTGTTACATAATGATTATAAGATCGTGATGCGGTTGTAAAAATAAACTGACAGTGGGTAGATACTTATAATATTTATATTATATTATCATTATACTTATCGCTACAGCAAAGCGTGGATACTATTGTGAGTGATGATATTGTTGATCAACTCGCATTCCCGGAATAATTCTTAAACAGTCTTACTCAATCCAGAATACCTCTTCATGCACTGAAAGTTACAGTACGAGCCGTTATCATGCTCCTTAGAAACCAACGTAATGCCATTGAGAGGACTATGTAATGGTACAAGACTTACTGTTACTCCTATACAAACACACGTAATCAAAGCAAAAGTGATCGGTCCACAAAACAATTTCCCATACAATTTGGCTTTTTCAATGTCACAAGGCCAATGTTTGGGAAAATATGCTAACCTGAGCCTGTTTTTAGTCCAGAGTCAGATCGGTTGATTCATTTACTGTAGTGTTAGAAAAGAACCCAGAAATTGACATTTGTGTCTTTAGAGAAATCTTTAATTAAAAAAATATAGCTGTACCATGTTGAACACACCCGTGGGGGGAGGCCATCCAAAGGGGGGAGGGGGCCATCCCAGTGAGAGCTCAGCCCAAGTGGGGTCTCCTCATCCTCACCCTAGTGGTGGTCTCTGCGCTCCCCCTTCCCCCCAGTGGAAGGGTCACTTTAGGTCTGCACAATACTCTGTGGAACCAGCTGGGACTTCAGCCCCCTCCCCAAACCCAGTGGGGGCCCTATGGGAGTTTCCTCTCTTTCTCCCCCCCCCCCACAAACCCAGAGGGGGGGAGCTAGATCGGTCTGCCCCCATTTTATCAGAGGCCATTTTGGCTCTGCAGTAGGCGAGTACCTTTCGGTATGGACCGCTGCGATTTTGAATGTACTACGTGTGGTGGAAAAACTCAGTCCCACACATATTCTATTTAGGCAAAAACAATCTGTTGAAAAACTTTTCTTGCTGCAGCTGCTTGCAAGTGTAACATTCTCATAAAAATCAAGACACGCGCCTGATCTAACATAAATGAACTGAACTATAGGCTCTAAGTAAGCTATCTTATACCAAAAGGGGCGGCGGGAGTATTTAAAGCTGCAGTTCAGTCTTTTTTTTTTTTTTTTAATTTATTTTTTTACTTCAATAGTTTCATGTGTGCAATCTCTAATTACCTAAAGAACTGTATAGCTGCAGGTCAATTCGTTCTCCATGTATTGATAGGCAAAATTTGGTGACATAATTAGTGAAGGGATCTGTTTTTCTTCTGCTTCTGTCACTCAGTGGAAGCTCATGAAAATTCATGAGCAATCCTGCACTGACGTGCTAGAGGGAGGGCAGGGCTGACAAAGGGGTGTGCCAGGGCTTGTGACAGGACATGAAGGGGCAGTGCCTTAGCAAATGGCTGTTAAAATAGAATACAAGAAAATTGGTCTTTCAAATTTGTTTTTTTAAAAATAGAAAATGCTAAAAGTATTTTTTCTTACTACAGAACTGATTTATTAAAAAAAACCACATGCAGGATATTGACTGAACTGCAGCTTTAATATCACAATAACAGAACTATTTAATAGCACAATAACAGAACTATTTAATAGCACAATAACAGAACTTATGACTTTGTTGCGCATCTTACTTTTCTTTATCTTGTTTTTCTTGCAGTTAGTTGGTTATACATTTTGCAATATATTTTAGCAGACTAAACAAAATAAAAAACTCATGCGCTAAGCTACCTCATCTATCTCAAGGCAGACAGCCTACACAGGGTTTAATAGATAGGACGAGGGGCCCAGCTAAACAAAGAAATGACTGTTTCAGCATTAAGGAAAGTTGAAGGGAAAAACGTATTCTGTGCACACACACACACACTTTCTCACATACACACACACACAATTTCACTTGACCCATAACGCAATGAAACACAAAGCATGACTCTTCCTATAGCTGTGGAAAACAAAAGCCTGGTTATAGCTATACATAGAAATAATGTGAACATATTATTCTTCTATACACTTCTCTATTCAGGATTGATGCAATTTTAACTTTCGTATATCGGGAAAGCTTTGGAACACATAGTCCACATAAAATAAACACTTTGCCCTAAAAGTTCCAAAATGGGCAAAACACAAACATTCTTCCTCTCTCTTTCTCTTGCTTGCCTTGGTCCCACATTGGGCGCCAAATGTAAACCTCCCTGCCTGGTTTCTAGGGTGATTAAATCGGTGTATTTAATATGGATAATTTACAGGAATACCTAATGGAAAACAAAAAATTATTAATAACAGTCAGCATGGATTTATGAAGGATAGATCATGCCAAAGTAACCTTATTTGTTTCTTTGAGGAGGTAAGTAGGAATTTAGACCAGGGTAATGCAGTTGATGTGGTCTACTATGATTTTGCAAAGGCTTTTAATAGGGTCCCACACATGAGGTTGGTGTACAAAATAAAGCAAATTGGACTCAGTAAAAATATTTGCACCTGGATTGAAAACTGGTTAAAGGACAGACAGAGGGTTGTCATAAATGGAACTTTTTCAGGTTGGGCTAAAGTCGTGAGTGGAGTACCTCAGGGATCGGTACTGGGACCCCTGCTTTTTAACGTGTTTATTAATGACCTTGAGGTGGCATTGAGAGCAAAGTTTCCATCTTTGCTGATGACACTAAATGGTGTAAGGTAGAATCAGAGCAGGATGTAATGTCTCTCCAGAAGGACTTGCAGAGACTGGAAACGTTTGCGAGTAAATGGCAGATGAGGTTTAATACAGATAAATGTAAGGTTATGCATTTGGGAAGCAAGAATAAAAAGGTGACTTACAAATTAAATGGGGATACATTGGGGGAATCCTTGATGAAGGAGGATTTAGGAGTGCTTGTAGACAGCAGGCTTAGCAACAGTGACCAAAGTCATGCAGTAGCTGCAAAGGCAAACAAGATCTTATCTTGCATTAAACGGCAATGGATGGAAGGGAAGTAAACATAATTATGCCCATTTATAAACCATTAGTAGGACCACACCTTGAATATGGAGTACAATTCTGGGCAGCACTCCTTAGAAAATACATTATGGAACTAGAGAGCGTGCAGAGAAGAGACACCAAATTAATAAAGGGGATGGACAATCTAACTTATGAGGAGATGTTGGCTAAATTCAATTTATTTACATTAGAAAAGAGACGTCTAAGAGGGGATATGATAACTATATACAAATATATTGGACAATACAAGGAGCTTTCAAAAGAACTATTCATCCCAAGGGCAGTTCAAACGACTCGGGGCCATCCCTTAAGGTTGGAGGAAAGGAGATTTCACCAGCAACAAAGGAAAGGGTTCTATACAGTATACATGTGTAATTCATTACCCATGGAGACTGATGGCAGATACAATAGATTTGTTCAAAAAAAAGGTTGGACATCTTTTTAGATGGGAAAGGTATACAGGGATATACCAAATAAGTATACATGGGAAGGATGTTGATCCAGGGATTAATCCGATTGCCAATTCTTGGAGTCAGGAAGGAATTTATTTTCAACTTATGAGATGTCATTGGATGATATGTCACGGGTTTTTGTTTGCCTTCCTCTGGATCAATATACTGTAAGTATAGATATAAGATAAAGTATCTGTTGTCTAAATTTAGCATAGGTTGAACTTGATGGACGCATGTCTTTTTTCAACCTCATCTACTATGTAACTATATTAGATATGGCTAATCTGCATTGGTTACCTTGACTCGGGGTGCTGGATTCAGGCGGCTGGGCGATGAGGTAGCAAGGTTGTAGAATAATGAGCGCCAGGAACACTTACAAACCACTCCAGTTTGATGATTCTCCACCCTCAGGTAACAATTAGAGTGGCAGAGTCTGTTGATTAGTACTTAGTGTAAACAATCAGGCAGTTAACTTTTGATCACAGTGCTTAGGCTCAATCAGCCGGCTGCCCTTCATGACCTATTAGCATAGCAGATGGTCTGCATTTTCAGACCAGATCCAAAATACCATACATATACACTTTAATATCTACACATATTAATAAGTTCCATTCTGGTGGGCTCAGTGGGTCGAAATTTGCCAGTTCTTAATGCCTACAGTGACTCCACACATTGGCCAAATATCAACTCTTTGCGACCTCCAGAACCGGAGATACAGAAATGCACTTTGAAACATTAAAATACAGGCTTATAATGAAACATGGGAACAGGGAAACATACATTTTCCTGACATGACAAGGTGTAAGCCACATTCCTGGACCGCAGTCCAGTTAACCCCTTGCCTCCCTGGTGAGGTCAGGGTGTGGCCATATGGGGTGCAACCACTTTAATACCGGGCCAACCCCCCCTCTCCCTCTACAACTATACCTGTCAATAACATAATAAAGTCTGATCTCAGACACGCTATTAGAGTGAGCTCGGGTCCCTTACAATGCATCTGATCTCAGACGCGCTATTAGAGAGGGTTGGGATTCATTGCAATGCAACTGATCTCAGACACGCTATTAGAGAGGGTTGGGGTTCTTTACAATGCATCTGATATCAGAAGCGCTATTAGAGAGGGTTGGGGTTCCTTACAATGCATCTGATCTCAGACACGCTATTAGAGAGGTTTGGGGTTCCTTACAATGCATCTGATTTCAGAAGCGCTATTAGAGAGGGTTGGGGTTCCTTACAATGCATCTGATCTCAGACGCGCTATTAGAGAGGATTGGGGTTCCTTACAATGCAACTGATCTCAGACGTGCTATTAGAGAGGGTTGGGGTGATTACATAATGTACTGTGTTTGGTTACTCAGTATGGGTGAGTACCTTGACTCAGGATGCTGGATTCAGGCGGCTTGACGATGAGGTAGAAACGATGGAAACTAATGGGTACCAGGAACTTTTGTACTGTAGTATAACAGTCTTTTATTTGTGTCCCGTAGCACGGAGACTGCTCACACGCAGGGCCAGCTGGGAATATCGCGGGGCTGTGTGCACGGACATGTCATGTGAGGTCTCTTACCTTCTCTGTCTCTTCCTGCAGGATCCCTCATCATGGCGCAGAGATGTCAAATGGCGTCAGGTTGACATGACAATGGGACGTCACGTGACACTACAGGGTGCGGCACCAAAGGGTGTCCCGTTGTCATAGCAACGTCACATGTCCCGTTGTCATGGCAACGCGACACCATATGACGTCGCAGCGCCGTGATGAGGGACCCTGCAGGAAAAGATGGCGAAGGAGAAGGTAGGAGAGTTATAGAGGCTCTGCGCTCTCCCATGGCGATTAGTTTAATTGTTGTGTGGGGCCTCTATAACTGCGGGGTTTGGTGCCGTGGTACCGCCATCAAGCCGGGCCTGCGTCACACACATGAAAACGTTCTCCTGGTTTTATAATCAATGTACATAAATACGGCGTTTCCATTAGTGCCCACTTTTAACACTGAAATGGAGGTGCAGTCACTTAGTTGTTCTACGTGTGTGGAACACGGCCCTCCTTTTGTTGCTTCGGGATCATCCATCGATATTACCCTGGTTACACTACACCCACACTAGGCCCCATTGATCATGGTTGGTCCTTCACAAGTGACCACAATACCTTTGACCTGTTTGGGAACTGCCACTTCCATACAGACTGAGGAGGAATATTAATGTGGATCTGAGATTAGATCCGATCCTCCAACACCCGGGAACCCTCTTTCCTGAGGCCCTCTGTGGCATACTGTAGGAGACATATGCAGAGTTATAACCAGGGAGACATATTTGAGGAAAATATACCATGGATTTATTTAGCCCGTATCTTCACACAATCTCTTTAAAGAAGCATACAAATAAATAAACAGGCCTAACCCTATGTAAGGGCTAACTCACTTTCCCAGTCCCTAACTGCAGGGCTGGGAGGATAGGCCTCTTACCAGCCTCTGACCCAATGTCCAAAGAGGTACCTGTAAGCAGGGGCTCTTTCCCTCAGTCTGGGTTGGTGTCCATGGGGTGCACCCTCTGGCGGGTTCCAGTGACCGCTGTGTCCTGGAATAGAGGGGCTGGTTCCCTGGGACCCCTCTATGACAGCACTTACCATATTAGTTTAGGCAAGAGGCTTTTCTACCTGACTGATGAGCCAGGTGGAGACTGGCTAATGGTCTCTAGCTGCTATTAACCAGCTCCCTGCTGGACTATTCATCCATTCCAGATACAGACTTCCTATTGGGATGTGACTGCTTTTAATAAAGGTCAAGCCCTTCATTACCCCTACCTGTCAGTAATATATTGGTATTATGAGTATATATACTATATTATCTTTATCCCCTAGCACCAGCAGTTTCCCTTTTTTATTTTACTTTGGACTCTCTTGGTTTATTTTTCATACCAAGATAGTCAGTATTATTCTTGGGTCTGGTTTATCCACATATATATAGTGTGAGCAACATTCTTTTTGTGTGTTTGTCATATATATATATATATATAAACTAACTAAAACAATGGGTACACTGTCCCTTTAAATTGAAACGTAAACAAAAAGCCTAACCCCGGTCGGGGCACTGACTAAACAAAAAGTGCAGGCTAACTACCTGGCTGGCTAGCTAACCTAGTCCAGCCCAACAAGGTTCAGCAATAGCAGTTGGCTCCTTACCTGGGAGCTTTATTCTCCCCCCTTGGGACAGGGTCAATCTGAGTAGCTTGTGTCTGTGTGTCAACACTCCTCTGTCTTCTCTCGGCACCTCAGAGAGAGAGACTGCCGCCCCAGAGGCATTTCCTCTTCCTGTTTTAAAGCAGGTAACTAGCTTAATTTGAATCACCTGTGGTCTGCTTAACAAGCTGGGTTAACCCCTCGTCTACTGGAAAGCATGCATACTGCCATCTCCTATTAACATATACTGAGTCAATGACCCTGTCACATATCCCCCTTCCCAGCGTAACGTTACCGAGTGGAGCGGCCCGTGCACCGAGACTGTGCACCCTAGAGAGTGCATCAGCATTACCGTGCAGTATGCCTGGCCGATGTTGGACCGTGAAGTTGAAAGGTTGCAACGACAAAAACCAACGGGTAACTCTCGAGTTCTTTTCTTTATTTCTATGCATCCACTGTAGGGGTGCGTGATCTGTAATGAGCGTAAAAGACCTGCCTAACAGGTAATACTTCAATGTGTTTGTTGCCCACTTTTCGGCCAAACACTCTTTTTCTACTGTGGCATATCTTTGTTCGCGGGGACACAATTTGCGACTTAAATAGAGGACCGGGTGTTCCTCTTCTCCTACAAACTGGGACAGTACTGCTCCAAGTGAAATAAAATGAAAACTGCGCTCATAAATGGATAAAATAATGGTGATGTGATTCAAAATAACTGTGAATACAACCTTGTAGGATGAGGTTTGATGCAGCTGTTCAAACGGAGAGCTCAGCACTCCAGGCTAATACAGAAAACAAGGAAAAGAGAACAGCGCAAAGAAAAACCTCATGGTGTAGTATATTAAGAAATTCAATTTATATTTAAAAAGGGTGAGTATTGCACGTACATCTAGTAAAAAATCACAAAGCATGACATGTTTGGGACATGTTACCCATCTGTAGACAGCTGTTCGTCAGTGGCAGAGGTTCGCATGGATCAGCTCGCCGTTGGAAATCACTCAGCAGTAGCAGGGACTCTCCTGGATCAACTCGCTGATGGAGATCACTCCCAGCGTCTGTAACGGAGACCACAGTGATAACTACAGACGCTGGGAGTGATCTCCATCAGCGAGTTGATCCAGGAGAGTCCCTGCTACTGCTGAGTGATTTCCAACGGCGAGCTGATCCATGCGAACCTCTGCCACTGACGAACAGCTGTCTACAGATGGGTAACATGTCCCAAACATGTCATGCTTTGTGATTTTTTACTAGATGTACGTGCAATACTCACCCTTTTTAAATATAAATTGAATTTCTTAATATACTACACCATGAGGTTTTTCTTTGCGCAGTACTGCTCCAAGACCTATTTCGGAGGCGTCCGTTTGCAGAAAAAACTCCTTAGTAAAATCCGGGGCTACCAAGACTGGGTGACTACAGAGCGCTGTACGTAGGTCTAAAAATGCGGTCTCCGCATTACTGTTCCATTTTACAACATCAGGTGCCTTTGCCTTTACTAGATCTGAAAGCTGTGCTGCCCGGGTTGCAAAATGGGGTATAAATCGCCTGTAGTAACCTACAATGCCTAGAAATGTCCTAACCTGTTTTTTTTTAAGGGGACGGGGCCAACTCTCAATGGCTTCAACTTTATTGAGCTGGGGTTTTACTGTCCCCCTTCCCACAACATAGCCAAGATATTTTGCTTCTGCTAGGCCGACTGAACATTTAGCTGGGTTGGCTGTAAGACCCGCCTCCAGAAAGGTTCTCAACACTGCCTCAACCTTTTGTAGATGTGAGTCCCAATCTGGACTACGCTGAGGCGTAGTTCGAGTGTGGGTGTAACAATTTATTCATCAACCTTTGGAAGGTTGCAGGCGCCCCATGAAGACCAAAGCGTAAAACAGTATACTGAAAAAGACCATCAGGTGTGGAGAAGGCCGTTTTCTCTTTTGCTGAACTTGTTAAGGGGATTTGCCAATAACCCTTTGTAAGATCTAAAGTGGTTAGAAAACGAGCCCTCGCCAACCTCTCAATTAACTCGTCTACCCGTGGCATAGGATAGGCATCAAACTTCGAGACTTCATTTACTTTTCTAAAGTCATTACAGAACCGTATTGACCCATCTGGCTTAGGTACCAAGACAACAGGGCTGGACCATTGACTATGGGACTCCGCAATTACGCCTAAATCTAGCATCTTCTTTACCTCTGACTGAATAGCCCCTCTTCTGGCTTCTGGGATTCTATAGGGTCTTATCTTAATGGCTACGCCTGGCTTGGTGACGATATCATGGGAAATCACCCTAGTTTTCCCTGGTACGCTGGAAAAGACATCCCTGTTCCTTTTTACCAAGTCCACAGCTTCTCTGTATTGTTCAGGGGTGAGTTCTGCCGATATTCGAACAAGTGGTTCCTCCCCTTTACCGGATTTATTAGCTACTACCGTCAGACATACCTCTCTATCCTTCCAGGATTTTAATAGATTTATGTGATAGATTTGCTCTACCTTCCTCCGATCTGGCTGTCGAATTTTATAATTCACCGGGCCGACCTGTTCTAGAACCTCATATGGCCCCTGCCAATGTGATAGCAGCTTGCTTTCGGCCGTGGGAACAAGCACCATTACACGGTCCCCTGGTCGGAAGTTACGAACCGTAGCCTGTCTGTTGTAAAGGTTCTGTTGGGCCCTCTGTGCCTCTTCTAAATGTTGTCTGACTATGGGGGTAATATGCGCAATACGTTCTTTCAAATCTTACACAAATTGGACGACATTTTTCCCTGGAACAGCTTGTTGCTCCCACTCTTCTTTGAGGCTATCCAGAATCCCTCTTGGGCATCTCCCATACAGGAGTTCAAATGGGGAAAACCCTGTAGAGGCCTGTGGCACCTCTCGGATAGCAAACAAGAGATAAGGCAACAAGGTGTCCCAGTTTTTCCCATCACTAGCAACTACCTTTCTCAACATCATCTTCAGAGTTTTATTAAATCGTTCTACCAGTCCGTCCGTTTGCGGATGGTAAACAGAGGTTCTTAGGGACTGTATTTTTAGCTCTACACATAAGTCTCGCATAAGCTTAGATGTAAACGGGGTTCCCTGATCTGTCAGAATTTCCTTCGGTATCCCGAGTCGGGAGAATACCTGTAACAATTCCTTAGCTATAGCTTTGGAGGAAGTATTACGTAAAGGCAACGCCTCTGGATAGCGAGTGGCATAGTCTAAGATTACTAGGATGTATTGATGACCCTTGGCAGATTTCTCCAAGGGACCCACTATATCCATGGCGATCCTCTCAAATGGGATCTCAATAATAGGCATAGGGATCAATGGGGCCCTCAAACTTGGTCGGGGGGCTGTCAACTGACACTCTGGACAAGAGGCACAGAATCTCTTTACTGCATTATATATCCCTGGCCAGTAAAATCTTTTTAGGATTCTTTGCTGTGTCTTCTCTACTCCCAGATGACCCCCCAATAAGTGAGAGTGTGCTAGCTCCAGGACCTTCCTTACTAATGAACTGGGTACTAGCAATTTTTCTATCTCTTGGCCCTCCTCTTGGCTCACATGGTATAACAAGTCATTTTTAATACAAAAATAGGGATAGGATTCCTTGGTTGTCCCTTCTACCGGGACTCCATTAACTTCTACTGCCTGGCTAAACCCATTTTTCAACTGGGGATCATTAGCCTGCTCCCTACCAAAGTTAGTCAGGGAAAGTTCTAGGCTTTCAAAACCTTCCTCATCTGGAGTTTGGCCGGTTACCTTCACGGGCGACTCGGACACCTGAGCATCAACAGGTCCTGTCTCGGACAACTCTTCTCCCTCTGGTCCCTCTCCGTCAGGAGTAGTGGCCACTGCTAACTGAGAAGGGGGTGTACCTCTTTTTTTTTCCTTCCTACGTTCTCGTTTCGACTTCGGAGTTTTAGACACCTCGGAGACTAATTCGGGGTCTGTAAACGGAAAAAGCTCATCTGGAGTAGGATTGTTTAAGGTGAGCTGTCCTCTGATCAGGGTGTCAAAACCCGGGAAATTACAGCCCAACACTAGGGAATGGGGTAACTTTGGTACAATTGCTGCCGTAGTTTGGATGACTTGCCCCTCGATTTTTACTGTTATCAGAGTCGTGGTGTACGGAAGCGTACACCCATGCACACATAATACCCGCAACTTCTCACCCTGGTGTAACCGGAGAGGCTTAACCAACTTTCCTGATACCAAGCTAATATTACTCCCTGAGTCCACCAGGGCGGAGACTGGTTTACCATTTAAAATCACCATGGTGAGGAAGTTGTGGGTACGTTTTGCCTCGCGGGTCATACCTACCACTCCACAAAATTCAGACTTCACAGAGCCATACGCACACTCCATTGGCTCAGACAACTGTGGGCAGTGAGCCTTAATATGTCCCGTCTCCCCACACTCAAAACAAACAATTGGCCCAGTTCGTTCTTGAAACCCTTTCTGAGATTTAGAGTTTCTGTCCCTATACGGGTTTTCTTCCACCCGCTCAAATCGTGCGAACGGTCGTGGGTCCTGGCGCCAGCGCTGGCCTCTACTGTTCGTGTTGGGACGTGGGTTGTGGTTTGTGCGAGTGGGGCGTGACAGTTCACGGGTAGCCAGAAACTGCTCCATCGCGCCTTCAATGGCATCACAAGAGAGGGGATCTCCCTGCCCCACCCACTGTTGAAGGTCCTGGGGTAACGCTTGAATGAAGCGGTCCAACACCACCATCTCAAGGATCCGTGCCGGGCTATATTCCTCTGGTTTCAGTCACTTGGTCGCTAGGTGAATCAAATCCCATAACTGGGACCTGGGCGGCTTCTGTTCCTGGTATCTGCACGTATGGAACCTCTGCGCACAAACTGCGGGAGTCACACCAATCCTTGCAAGGATTTCGCTTTTCAGACAGTCATAGTCTGCTGCGGCTTCTTCATCAAGGTCACAATACGCTTTTTGGGCTTCCCCCAGTAAAAAGGGTGTGATAATCCCAGCCCACTTGGAGCGGGCCCAACTTTCCCGGGAAGCGATTCGCTCAAAGGACCTGAGGTATCCCTCAACGTCATCGTGCGGCGTCATTTTCTGCAGGTACACATTCGCCTGAACGGGCCGCGCCGGGGCCGCACTGGACGAGTCCATTTTAATCTGGGTCAGCTGCTCAATCAGCTGTTTCTGTGTCTCTGCAATAATGTCAAGCTGGGCTGCAAGTATCCGGTTCGTCTCGCGTTGTGCAGCCGTGCTTTCCTGCTGAACAGCGGTGCTGTGCACTAAGGCCTTTACAACGTCTTCCATACTGATAGTTACCGCGTGGACAGGTCCCACCAGTCGCAATCGGTAGCTCCGCCCCTTTTACAGGGTGTTCGACATCCCACTTCTGACACCACGTGTGGCAGGATGGCCGTGGTAAGTGAGGAGACAACACGTCTTTTCCGGTGAAATAATGCTGTTGGGTTTATTTGTCCAAAAAAGGTAACTAAAACAATGGGTACACTGTCCCTTTAAATTGAAACATAAACAAAAAGCCTAACCCCGGTCGGGGCACTGACTAAACAAAAAGTGCAGGCTAACTACCTGGCTGGCTAGCTAACCTAGTCCAGCCCAACAAGGTTCAGCAATAGCAGTTGGCTCCTTACCTGGGAGCTTTATTCTCCCCCCTTGGGACAGGGTAAATCTGAGCAGCTTGTGTCTGTCTGTCAACGCTCCTCTGTCTTCTCTCTGCACCTCAGAGAGAGAGACTGCCGCCCCAGAGGCATTTCCTCTTCCTGTTTTAAAGCAGGTGAACTAGCTTAATTTGAATCACCTGTGGTCTGCTTAACAAGCTGGGTTAACCCCTCGTCTACTGGAAAGCATGCATACTGCCATCTCCTATTAACATATATGGAGTCAATGACCCTGTCACAATATATATATATATATATATATATATATATATATATATATATATATATATATATATATATATACAGTATATATTCATATACACAGTGGTTGACAAATCACCCAAAAATCTACTCGCCGAACAAAAACATCTACTTGCCACCCAGCCCCGCCCTAGTTCCGTCCCCAGGCCCTAGTCCCGCTTTAATTTTTTTTAAAAATAAATTCCTAGTAAGAACAACATTTGTTTTTGACATAAGTTTATTTATTGTATTACATTATACTACAATTAGTCCTTTTTAAGTGTGTGTGTGTGTGTGTATGTGTGTGTGTGTGTGTGTGTGTGTGTATATATATATATATATATATATATATATATATATATATGAAAAAAGAAAAGAAACAGGCGCACACCTAGTGCATTAAAGTATAACAAATAGTTTATAGAACAATAAAAACAGTCAAATGCCCACTCACAAAAATACAGGGTTTAAAAGCAGGTATGAGATAGGCTCTCATAAGCCAGTACTGCCATCTGGTATCAGCAATGGTGTCCTCTCCTGTCTGCTCTCTGCATGGTCTGAGCAACCGGAAATGACGTCCCTCCGGTCGGGTGCACCACACAGGAAATCCCTCCGGGAACTAGCACCTCCAGTTTCTTGCTTCTGGTCAGTGAGACATCAGGGGAAGAGGATCCAGCGTTTCTTTCCTCACAGCCTCACACAGCCTGCAACGTCTCGCAACCCGCAAAGGTAAAGTTCGTGGGGAAGTGACAACCTCAGCCTTAGCCACGCCCTACGCGTTTCGCCTGTGTGAGGCTGTGAGGAAAGAAACGCTGGATCCTCTTCCCCTGATGTCTCACTGACCAGAAGCAAGAAACTGGAGGTGCTAGTTCCCGTAGGGATTTCCTATGTGGTGCACCCGACCGGAGGGACGTCATTTCCGGTTGCTCAGACCATGCGGAGAGCAGACAGGAGAGGACTCCATTGCTGATACCAGACGGCAGTACTGGCTTATGAGAGCCTATCTCCTACCTGCTTTTAAACCCTGTATTTTTGTGAGTGGGCATTTGACTGTTTTTATTGTTCTATAAACTTTGTTATACTTTAATGCACTAGGTGTGCGCCTGTTTCTTTTCTTTCTTTTTTCATAGGTATCAACAGGGAGTAGTGACCCCTTTGAAACGGGCTGCCATATATCTGGATGCTTTGTTCTGGAACAGGACTTTGTGCTTTCTGAGGTTTTTTAGTTTTTTTCATTCATTTTTATATATTTTTTATTACAATTTTTACATTTTTTATTATATACTTTTTATACGTTATGGTTATTTAGTATTTTTTTATATATTAAAGTATTAGGTCTTTGTTATTGAACATTTTAAATACGTTATAGAACCTATTACCCTTGGTTAATACTGGTTTGGATTTAATTCACCCACATATGCCACCCCATTGGATGCTTTCATAGTTGGTTTTCATTAATCACAGTTTTGTATAGGCTGTATTAGAGGCGCTACTTCGTTCTTTTTGTTTTGTTTGAGATATATATATATATATATATATATATATATATATATATATATAAAAACTTGGTTCCAGCACTGCAGATACTAGGGGTTAATGTTGTTTTCAGGAGAAATGTTGCAAAGGCTGCCTGTGACCTTTCCCTGTAACAGTTTTCATGTAACCATAGTTATGTTGCATTTTAACCCACAAATCAGGGGCTGGGGAATATTGACCGCACCTGGCCTTGGATGTTTCAATGTTGGGGCATATGGTATAAAAAGGTGGGGAGGGAGACGCCTAGCTCGGCTCCAGCTCTGGTTTATGAGTTCCAGCTGCAGATTTAGAGCTGCCAGTGCTGGTCCCAGACCTGAAAATCAGTCCATGAAAGCACTGTGAAGAAAGAAGGACAGGGGAAATCTCTGCAAGGGGACCCTGCAACTAGTTCTGCAGCGTATCCCCAGTTGGGTATGTGTTGTCTGTTTATCTGTAGTATAGTTATGGATATTTCTCTTTTAATTAATTAATTTTAGAAACTCTTGTGTTTCTGTCTGGCGAATTGATCCCTGGTGTGATAGTCCTGATCTGTCGTGACAGCCTTCTTCTGGGATCCTAACTTAGAGGAGCACTGTCTCTATCTACCACATAATAAAGCAGGAGGGCCTGGTCTGTGCTATTACTTTATGAACATCCCTATGATCTCCCCGAGACTCCTCTCTTCTTGCTCTCTGGGAACCTGAACTTCCAGACCCTTCCCCCTATCTTTTATATCCCTTCTGACATCAGTATCCCCATGGCAACACAGGGTTGGCCCAACCCACACTATCCCACTATTATCTCCTCACAGCAATCTCATAACCACATTGCGGGGGGGGGGGGTTACATTTACAGTGCATCTGATCTCAGACATGCTATTAAAGACGGTTGGGGTTCCTTAACCCAGTGGTGTGCAAACTGGGGGGTGTGCCCCCAGATTAACTCCAGGGGCGCGGGGTTTACAGAGGCCCGGCGTGCTTCCTGAAGGCACTTAAATGAAGTGCCAGGGAAGTGGCGAAGGCCTCTGTAAACTGCACTTACCGTGGTTCAGCCGGCATCTGGAGACGCGTCGTCATGGCAACGTCAGACGCTCGGCATGGGACAGAGTGAGGGAGAGGCCTGCAACTTGGGGAGAGCCGGGACCAGGCGGTCACGAGAGGTCCAGCCCAACTGCTTTGTCCGGCCGCCGGGCCCCCTGCTGCCAGCGGGCCCGACCAGAGAGGCCTCCCAAGCTAAGGGTTTATATGTAGTGGGGTTTTTTGTATGTATTGGTTTTTTTTTTAATATATATTAGTGTTTTTCGATGCATTAAGTTTTCTTTCTATGTTTTGTTTTTTTTGATATGTATTATTTAAAAAAAAAATGTAATTGGGGGGTGGGGCAGTTTGTATATATTTGTGGGTGTGAGGATGTGTTTGTATGTATTTTGGGGTGATCGTATATTTTGGTATGTATTTTGTGGGGGGGGGGAATTGTGTGAGGGGGAAGGAATGAGTGTGAGGAGGGATTGAGAGGGTGGGGTAATTGACAGGGGAGTGAGGGAGGGAGCAAGAGTGGGATGCAGAGGAGAAAATACATGTGAGGCAGGGGGGCAGGGATTGAGTGAGAGTGGGGTATTTAATGGAGGGTGGGAGAGGTGAGATGGAGGGGAGAAAAAAAAATGGGAACAGGAAGGTAAATAGAGGGGGCTCACGAGGTATGACATGGGGGGGGGAAATCGCAAGACCGCCAACATGGGAGGGCCCCGGTCACATGCATGTGAAATCCGTGCCACCCGCACACTAGCACGCGGAGCCCCCCTCACCGGCATGCGTCGCCCGTGTCCTGCACTGGCACGCGGGCATGCTGAGCCCCCTCGAACCCCCACTGCTATGTGGGCACGCTGAGCCCTCGCCCCGCACATACTCACACAGAACCTATTGGCTTTAAAGGGAGTGCCTGTACAGTTTAGGACTTGTTTCTGTTACGCCGGTGCTGCCCGCAGACCAGACCCGTCCCCTGTGCTGAGGTGGGACGTAGGGATACACGCACCCGCAGCAAAGGGAGCGCGTCCGGAGTGTGGTGTTAGTGTTGCCAGGCCAGGTATAGTAAGGAAGACAATACTTGCTGGTACCGGTAGTAGAGGAGGAGTAGTTATTGCCGTTGCCAAGATCAGGGATTGGAGAGTTGCGGATGGTTGAAGGTATAAGCCGTGTTACAGGGATGCCAGAAGTCACGAAGTCCAAGTAGAGCCGAAGTCGAGAGCCAGAGGGGGTAGTCGTCCAATCCGCGTCAATACCTGAGGAGTCACTGAGAGAGTAGTCAAATGCTTCCATACAGAACTATGTCGAGCGACGAGTGATGGGAAGCACAGGCATAATAAAGCTGGGCAGGCCAATGGGAAGAGGGGGCAGGCCTGGAGGACTGCAATATGTCCTCCCTGATAGGAGGGAGGTGTTACAGCCCAGCTGAGTGTAGTTATTGATTTGCATGGAACTGTGTGATGCTTGGGGGCGACGCCTCACTGCAGGAGCAGTGGTTATAAGTGCTCTGTTAGGCGTGTGCTCTGTAAGCTGGGAATGCATGCACATAACGTCTGGGACTGGCTTGCGTGTGTGCGTGGATTCGGTGACTGACGCGCGTATGCGCATGGGGTCAGAGACAGATGCACGTGTGCGCATACAGCGCGGAGCTGGGGACACACGCAGAGGCTGCGGTTCAACAGACACCTCTTCGGTTGGTGCAATCCTGTGATGGCGAGGAGCCAGAGTGCCAGTGGCAGACAACGGAGGTATGTGGGAATTGCACTGCAGACGCTTGGACGCCTGAGTACCGACGGGAGGTGAGTAATGGTCGCGCTGACGGCGCCTAGACACCAGATTCCTTACAGTACCCCCCTCTTCAGGAACAGCCTCGGGACGGTCCTTAAATGGTTTGTTTGGAAACTTCTTCCTGAAAGTCTTCAGAAGAACCGGAGCGTGGATATCACGAAGTGGAACCCAAGACCTTTCTTCTGGGCCGAAACCCTTCCAGTGCACGAGGAACTGCAGTTGACCCCTGGATATGCGAGAATCGAGCAGGGACTGGACCTCATATTCTTCCCTATTCTGGGTAATAACCGGATCAGGCCTACGGTTATGGTTGGGGAAGAAATGACTGGATACGAATGGCTTGAGTAGAGATGTGTGAAACACGTTTGGTATCTTCATGCTGTCGGGAAGTTGAAGCCGGAATGCTACCGGATTAATCTGTTCAGTTATCGGAAAAGGGCCCAGGAACCTCGGCACCAATTTTGGGGAAGGTACCTTCAAATAAATGTTTCTTGAGGACAGCCATACCATATCCCCTGGCTTGTATCTGGGTGCCGGACGGCGGTGGCGATCTGCCTGATGGTTGGCCCGTTGAGAGGCGGTAAGAAGAGCAGACTGAATCTTGGACCATGCTGATTGCAGAGATGTGACATGGTCGTCTACAGCCGGGACTCCGGAAGGAATGTTGGAGACGGGAAGACATGGGGGATGAAAACCGTAATTGATGAAAAATGGCGACTCTCGGGTGGACTCGTTGGTAGCGGAGTTAAAAGCATATTCGGCCCATGGCAAAAGTTGTGCCCAATCATCTTGAGAATTGGAAATGAAACACCTCAGGTATTTTTCCAGGGACTGATTGACCCTTTCTGTTTGGCCATTGGACTGAGGATGGTAAGCTGAGGAAAAAGAAGAAGAGATCCCTAGTCTTTTGTTAAAAGTTCTCCAAAATCTGGATACGAACTGTGACCCTCTGTCAGACACGATGGACGAAGGAATACCATGAATGCGAAAGATGTGATCAGTGAAGATATCAGCAAGGGCGGGTGAGGTGGGAAGTCCTTTGAGTGGGATAAAGTGAGCCATCTTAGAAAAACGATCCACCACCACTAAAATCGTATTCATCCCTTTGGACCTTGGCAACACCACAATAAAATCCATTGATATGTGTGACCATGGACGTTCTGGGATGGGCAGAGGAAGGAGAAGACCGTGAGGACTTTGATGAATTGTCTTGTTTTGCGCACAGACCGGACAAGCGTGCGTATATTCGAAAATGACTTTGGACATCTTGGGCCACCAAAAGTTGCGACGTATAAGGTCCAAAGTCTTTTTGTAGCCAGGATGACCAGCTGCTCTCGAGGCATGTCCCCAATCCAGAACCTCGGCTATGAAATTAGGTCTCACGAAGAGCTTACCCCTGGGGACCTTCAGGTTCTTTGGAATGGACCTTTGTGACTTGACGATCTTTTCAAAGCTTCTGAAGGAAGATGCGGCGAAAATCTTCTCGTGAGGTAAAATGGTCTCCATGGAATCTTCTGGTCTCTCTTCGGAAGAATATTGTCTTGAGAGAGCATCGGCTTTGACATTTTTAGTCCCAGGAATATATGACAGTTGGAAATTAAATCTGGAAAAGAACAAAGACCAGCGGGCTTGCCGTGGACCCAGACGGCGGGCGTTCTCTATATATAATAAATTCTTATGGTCTGTGAGGATGGTGAACGGTTCCCTCGACCCTTCCAGGAGATGCCTCCATTCTTGAAGTGCCATTTTAACGGCCAGTAACTCTCTTTTCCCCACGTCGTAGTTCCTCTCCGCTGAGGTAAATTTCTTCGAAAAGAATGCGCAGGGATGCAATTTTTCTTGGGGTGAAGGTCTCTGGGATAGAATGGCACCGGCGCCAGAATCAGAGGCGTCCACCTCCAACACGAAAGGGAGATCAGTGTTGGGGTGATGGAGAACCGGTGCGGACACAAAAGCCTCCCTAAGTGTGTTGAAGGCGGTATTGGCCTCTGGTGACCAAACCGACGGATCGGCCCCCTTCTCCGTAAGGGCTGTGATAGGTGCAACAATTCTGGAGAAATCACGGCTAAACTTGCGGTAGTAGTTCGCAAATCCCAGGAAGCGCTGGACGGATTTAAGAGAGTCGGGTCTAGGCCAGTTAGTAACGGCTTTTAATTTGTCCGGATCCATCATGAAACCATCGCTGGAAATAATGTAGCCTAGAAACTAGGTCGAAGTTTGATGGAAGGTACATTTCTCCATCTTGGCATATAAGCGATGTTCACGAAGGCGAGAGAGTACGTAAGATGTATGAAAGATGTGGTCCTGTAAATTCTTTGAAAAAATCAGGATATCATCCAGATAGACTATGACAAAGTCGTTGAGTACTTTACGGAAGACATCGTTAATGAAATCTTGAAAAATGGCCAGAGCATTACACAGTCCGAAAGGCATCACAAGGTATTCGTAGTGGCCACTACGCGTGTTGAAGGCCGTTTTCCATTCGTCTCCTTGACGTATGCGTACAAGATTATAAGCTCCCCTGAGGTCCAGCTTGGAGAAGACTTTGGCACCTTGCAACCTATCAAAAAGTTCAGTGATAAGGGGGAGTGGGTAGCGATCCTTTACGGTGATGCAGTTAAGCCCTCTATATTCAATACAAGGTCTTAAAGTTCCATCCTTCTTCTTTACGAAGAAGAACCCTGCTCCAGCTGGTGAAGTAGATGGACAAATAAAACCTTTCTTCAGGTTCTCCTGGATGTACTCGTCCATAGCCTTAGTTTCGGGGAGATACAGAGGATAAGTCTTGGACTTAGGTAATGTGTAACCAGGAATCAGGTCAATAGGACAGTCATATGACCTGTGTGGGGGTAGAAGGTCAGATTGTACCTTATTAAATACGTCCAGAAACTGGTGGTAAACTATAGGGAGGTTCGTCTCAGGAACGGTGGTATTCGCTAGGAGTCGCTGTGGTTCGCCTGACCTTGGTTCCCAAGTGATGGGGTTGGTGGATGTCCAATTGATCCGTGGGTTGTGTAGTTGTAACCATGGCAAACCTAGGGTTATGGGTGTTCCCGGAGCCTGAATTACGTCGAGGGTCAGGGTTTCCTTGTGATTATCAGAGGAAAGTACAACCGGAACCGTCTCTAATGAGATGAATGCCGGCGTGAGTGGATGCCCATCAATTCCGACCAAGGCGATGGGGATCCTTTTCTCCACGAGCGGTATCTGGTAGTGTTTGGCGAACTCTTGATCCACGAAATTGCCTCCGGCTCCGGAGTCTATGAAGGCTACTGTGGAGACGCGGAACTTACGGCGTGAGAGGCACACGGGTATAGTGAGTTTCTTAGGGAATCCTTTTTGGGGAAGGGGACGAGGAGACATAACACCCACGAAGAGCCCCTTCATACTCACTGGGTGTTCCCGTTTTCCAGAGATGGAGGACATTCTTGGGTCAGATGTTTTTGCAGGTCCGCAATAATAGCACAATTCCCTGGCGCGGCGGAATTGCCGTATTGGTGTGCGAACCCGTTGAACCCCCAACTGCATCGGTTCGGACGAGTCCAAGGAAGGACGGAGCGGTGAAGTGTACCTGGGGACTGTAGTAGTGCTGAGAGAGAGAGACGAAGAGGTTACCGAGCGAGTGCGCTGGCGCTCCGTGCGGCGTACCTGAATACGTTGGTCCACTCTAAATCGCCATAGTGATGAGATCCTCCAAAAGACCTGGCCTGGGTTGGAGAGCAAGTACATCCTTGATGCTGTCTGACAGTCCTTGCCAGAATACGGCGACGTAGGCCTCTTGTTCCCAGTTGGTCTCTGCTGCAAGGGTCCGGAACTCTATGGCATATTCAGTCACCAGTCTTCGCCCTTGAGTAATCTGTAAAAGAGAAGAAGACGCCACCTCCCGACGTGCGGGGGAATCAAACACTTGCCTGAATTCCGTCTTGAAGGCTGAGTAATTCTGGGTAAGGTCATCTCGCCGCTCCCAGATGGGGGAGGCCCAAGCCAGTGCGCTACCCGTCAACAGATTATAAACGTAGGCCACCTTCTTTCGGCCAGTAGAAAACTGGTGGGGGGCCATTTCAAATTGTACCTCACATTGATTAATGAAGCCCCGAAAATCTTGAGATTCACCTGCGTAAGGTTTGGGGTTAGGAATCCACATATCTAATTCAGTCTGGTCTGCGTCTTGTGGGCTCGACATAATGTTACGCCGGTGCTGCCCGCAGACCAGACCCGTCCCCTGTGCTGAGGTGGGACGTAGGGATACACGCACCCGCAGCAAAGGGAGCGCGTCCGGAGTGTGGTGTTAGTGTTGCCAGGCCAGGTATAGTAAGGAAGACAATACTTGCCGGTACCGGTAGTAGAGGAGGAGTAGTTATTGCCGTTGCCAAGATCAGGGATTGGAGAGTTGCGGATGGTCGAAGGTATAAGCCGTGTTACAGGGATGCCAGAAGTCACGAAGTCCAAGTAGAGCCGAAGTCGAGAGCCAGAGGGGGTAGTCGTCCAATCCGTGTCAATACCTGAGGAGTCACTGAGAGAGTAGTCAAATGCTTCCATACAGAACTATGTCGAGCGACGAGTGATGGGAAGCACAGGCATAATAAAGCTGGACAGGCCAATGGGAAGAGGGGGCAGCCCTGGAGAACTGCAAGGAGTCCTCCCTGATAGGAGGGAGGTGTTACAGCCCAGCTGAGTGTATTTATTGATTTGCATGGAACTGTGTGATGCTTGGGGGCGACGCCTCACTGCAGGAGCAGTGGTTATAAGTGCTCTGTTAGGCGTGTGCTCTGTAAGCTGGGAATGCATGCACATAACGTCTGGGACTGGCTTGCGTGTGTGCGTGGATTCGGTGACTGACGCGCGTATGCGCATGGGGTCAGGGACAGATGCACGTGTGCGCATACAGCGCGGAGCTGGGGACACACGCAGAGGCTGCGGTTCAACAGGCACCTCTTCAGTTGGTACAATCCTGTGATGGCGAGGAGCCAGAGTGCCAGTGGCAGACAACGGAGGTATGTGGGAATTGCGCTGCAGACGCTTGGATGCCTGAGTACCGACGGGAGGTGAGTAATGGTCGCGCTGACGGCGCTTAGACACCAGATTCCTTACAGTTTCAGAGCCTGGCAGCTGCCTCTAGGGCAGGACTGGCACAGATACACAGCTTGGCACCTCTAGGGCAGGAGTGGTGAAGGTACACTCCTGGCACTGCTAGGGCAGGACTGGCACAGATACACAGCATGGCACCTCTAGGGCAGGACTGGCACAGATACACAGCATGGCACCTCTAGGGCAGGACTGCCACAGATACACAGCATGGCACTGTAACAGGGGACTTATCCCTGTTCACAAATGTGCCTCTAATCCAGCAGTTTGGTGGTTAACTGCTGGTAGCAAATTAACTAACACCACCTGCCTGATTAGAGGTGGTAGAAAAAGCCTGCCTTTGAGCTCCTTAGCTCACTTGTGGGCTGAACTTTGGAGAACACAGATCTCTGGAGCTGACCTGTCTTGAGCTCTGTCAAGAAGAAACAGCAGAGCTGATTGCAAGACACCAAATAAGACTTCTAAACCTGGATGCTGATTTTCTGTGCACGCACGGTTGCGGTTCCAGGAGAGCAGAGAAGCTTACGCTACAGCAGCTAACAGATAAGACATTCATTCTAAAGAGACTTCTTATATCTGCTTATGTCATGCTATGTGTTTGGGGCTGGGAGAGCTGCTTAACTAGGAGTTGTGAATTGCATGGGATTTCACTAGAAATACTCCCAAGTGAATTAAGCTTTGTTCCCCCCCCCCCCCGTGTTTGGATGATTTCCTGATGAAAAGGAAAAGGCACAATAAAGCCTTATTATAATTTCACCTTATAAAAGCCCCCAATTGTGTACCTCTGTGAACGTCCGTCTACAGGCACCTCTAGGACAGGACTGGTGTAGGTACACTTCTGGCATCTCTAGGACAGGACTGGTGTAGGTACACTCCTGGCACTGCTAGGGCAGGACTTCCACAGATACACAGCATGGCACCTCTAGGACAGGACTGGCACTGATACACAGCATGGCACCTCTAGGACAGGACTGGTGTAGGTACACTCCTGGCACTGCTAGGACAGGACTGGCACAGATACACAGCCTGGCACCTCTAGGACAGGACTGGTGTAGGTACACTTCTGGCACTGCTAGGACAGGACTGGCACAGATACACAGCATGGCACCTCTAGGACAGGACTGGTGCAGGTACACTCCTGGCACTGCTAGGGCAGGACTGGCACAGATACACAGCATGGCACCTCTAGGGCAGGACATTCTGCTCCTCACATTCTCCCTCTCTCTCCAGGTCCCATATTATAGACGCCCTCCTTGTGTCACTGTGCCCCGCGCTGGGTTGAAGTCAGAAAGTGTGCCATTCACCTCCACCATGATGGGCAGCCTCTCCCCCCTTCTCCTGCCCCTCTCCCTCCTCTTCCATGGCCACCTGGCATACCCCTGGAAGTGCCCAGACGAGCCCCGCAGCTCCTCTCTGGACCCCACCGTCCGGTATGATCTCCCTAACTATGTGGCCCCAGGACCCATTCAGAACCTGATCTCCAAGGATGGGCAGGAGCCCTTGGTCTTCGTGGCCATCACCAACCACCTGCAAGTTCTGCACGGCTCTGACCTGCGAATCCTGCAGAGCGTCACCACTGGACCTACCAACAGCTCCCAGTGCTCCCAGTGCTCCCAGTGTAAGATGGGCAGCGCCCGCCCGGACCAGCCCGAGGACACAGAGAGCCGAGTCCTTGTAGTGGACACAGAAGAGGACATCTTGTACAGCTGCGGCTCCTCTCTCCGCGGACTCTGCTTCCTGCACCAGCTCACGGGCGCCAAGATCGCCGACTCCAAGTGTCTGTTCAACAAGATGGAGAACTCCCCTCTTCTGTGCCGGGACTGTGTGTCCAGCCCACTGGGGACCCTTCTCACAGTGGTGACCAATAGACATGCGGTCTATTTCTTCCTGGCCTCGTCGGTGGATTCCCGCGTGGCTGGAAGTTACAGTCCAGCGTCCGTGTCGGTCCGGCGCCTGCTCTACACTGAGGACGGCTTCACAGAAGGGTTTCAGTCACTGACGGTCCTCCCCCAGTTCAGGGACTCCTACCCCATCCGCTATCTGCACACCTTTCGCACTGAGTACTTTGTCTACTTCCTGACGGTGCAGCTAGAGGAGCTGGGGGGCACAGCCTATCACAGCAGGGTGGTGCGCCTGAGCACCAAGGAGGAGGAGATGAGGAGGTAAGAGGAGTGGGAGATGGTGGGAGGTAGGAGGAGGAGGGGGGGTCATGGGGATCTGAGCAGAGGTGATCAGCTTGGGTATGCTTACTAATCCCGTGCCCCACTCTCTCTCTACCCCCTCTCTCTCTCTACCTCCCCCACTCCCTCTCTCTCTCTACCTCCCCCACTCCCTCTTTCTCTCTACCTCCCCCACTCCTTCTCTCTCTCTACCTCCCCCACTCCCTCTCTCACTCTACCCCCCCACTACCTCTCTCTACCCCCTCACTCGTTACCCACTCCCTCTTTCTGTACCCCCCCTCTCTCTAACCCACCACTCCCTCTCTCTCTACCCCCCCACTCCCTCTCTCTCTACCCCCCCCACTCGTTCTCTGTCTATCCCCCACTCCCTCACTCATTACCCACTCCCTCTCTCTCTACGCCCTTCACGCTTTCTCTACACCCCCTTCTACTCTCTCTATGCACCCCCCATCTCTCTCTCTCTCTTCCCCTCACTCTCTCGCTCTCTCTCTACGCCCCCTTGCTCTCTCTCTATGCCTCCCCCTCGCGCTCTCTCGTTCTACGCCTCCCTTGCACTCTCTATCTATATGCCCCCAGTCGTGCTTTCTCTCTCTACACCCCGCCTTCCTCTCTCTCTACGCCCCCTTCGCACACTCTCTCTATGCCCCCTCATTCTCTCTCTATGCCCCCCTCACTCTCTTTACGCCCTCCCCTCGTGCTCTCTATTTACATCCCCTTGCTCTCTCTTTACGCCCCCTTGCTCTCTCTTTACACCCCCCTTGCTCTCTCTCTTGCTCTGCCCCCCTTTCGAGCTCTCTTTCTATGTCACCCCACGCGCGCGCTCTCTCTACACCTCCCGTCGCACTCTCTCTCTATGCCCCCTTGCTCTCTATTGCTCAACACTCCCCCTTTCGAGCTCTCTCTCTCTCTCTCTCTCTCTCTCTCTCTCTCTCTATGTCCCCCCTCGAACTCTCTCTACGCCACCTATTTGCGCTCTATCTCTACACCTCCAGTCGCACTCTCTCTCTATGCCCCCCTCTCTCTCTATGCCCCCCTTCGTCTCTCTCTCTCTGCCCCCCTTCTTCTCTCTCTCTCTGCCCCCCCCTGCTCTCTCTATGCCCCCTTGCTCTCTCTACGCCCTACCCTCGTTCTCTCTCTGTACGCCCCCTCACTCTCTCTACGCCCCCACTTGCTCTCTCTCTAACTCTACGCCCCCTTTTGAGCTCTGTCTCTCTATGTCAACCCCTTTGCGCTCTCTCTCCACGCCCCCCCCCACGCTCTCTCTCTACGCCTTGCGCTCTCTCTTTCTCTCTCTATGACCCTCGCTCTCTCTCTATGCCTTCACACTCTCTCTCTACGCCCCCTCATGCTCTCTACGCCCCCCTCACGCTCTCCCTACGCCCCTCTCGCTCTCCCTACGCCCCTCTCACTATATCTCTCTATGCCCCCCTCGCACTCTCTCTCCGCCCCCTCATGCTCTCTCTACGCCCCTCTCGCTCTCTCTATGCCCTCCTTCCTCTATTCCCCCTTCCTCTCTCTATCTATGCCCCCCTACTCTCTCTCTCTCTCTACGCCTCCCCTCACTCTCTCTCTCTCGTTCTGTACACACCACCTTGCTCTCTCTCTACGCCCTCCCCTCGCTCTCTCTATGCCCCCCTTCCTCTCTCTACGCCGCTCCTTGCGCTCTCTCTATGCCCCGTCCTCTCTCTACGCCCCCCTCGTGCTCTCTCTCTCTATGCTCTCCTTCCTCTGTATGCCCCCCTCCTTTCTTTATACCCCCCTCGTGCTCTCTCTGTGCCCCCCTCATGATCTCTCTACGCCCTCTTGCATTCTCACTATGCCCCTTCTCTCTCTACGCCCCATTGCTCTCTCTCTATGCGCCCCACCTCACGCTCTACGCCCCCCTCGCGCTCTCTCTACGCCCTCCTTTCTCTCTCTATGCCCTCTTCCTATCTGTCTGTGCCCCCCTCACACTCTCTCATTCTCTATGCCCTCCCCTCGCTCTCTCTCTACATCACCCGCGCGTTATCTCTACGCCTCCCCCTCGTGTGCTCTAGGCCCGCCTTCCTCTCTCTCTCTCTCTCTCTCTATGCCCCCCCTTCATCTCTCTCCCTACGTTCCACCTTGTGCTCTCTCTCTCTTTATGCCCCCCCCCCTCGCTTTCTCTCTCTACGCCCCTTTCGGGCTCTCTATGCCTTCCCCTGCTCTCTATGCCCCCCCCCCCTGCTCTCTATGACCCCTTGCTCTCTCTATGACCCCTCGCGCTCTCTATGCTCCCCTCGTGCTCTCTCTACATGCTCCCCTTATGCTCTCTCTCTATGCCCAGCCTCGTGCTCTCTCTATTCCCCCCCTCGTGCTCTCTCTATGCCCCTTTGCGCTCTCTATGCCCCTTTGCGCTCTCTATGCCCCTTTGCGCTCTCTATGCCCCCTTGCGCTCTCTATGCCCCCTTGCGCTCTCTATGCCCCATCGTGCTCTATGCCCCTCGTGCTCTATGCCCCCTCGCTCTCTCTATGCCCCCCTCATGCTCTCTCTACGCCCCCCCTCTTGCTCTCTTTACGCTCACTCTCTCTCTACGCCCCCCCTCGCTCTCTCTACAGCCCCCCTCACTCTCTGCCTCATCCTCGCTCTCTACGCCCCCCGCTCTCTTTCTACGCCCCCCCTCGGTCTCTTTCTATGCCCCCCCCTTGCTCTCTTTGTACGCCCCCTCGCCCTTTCTACGCCCCCCCTCGCTCTCTTTCTACACCCCCCACCTCGCTCTGTCTCTCTATGCCCTCCCTCACTCTCTCTACCCCCCCTCTCCTCTCCCTCCTCTCAGTTACCAGGAGCTGGTTCTTGAGTGCCGGTTTGAACCAAAGCGCCGGCGGCGGAGCGCGGAGCCGCTGACGCAAACGGAGAACTTCAACATCCTGCAGGCAGCGCACGTGGCCCCCGTGGGAGATTCGTTGGCGGGGGAACTGGGATTGAACCCTGAAGACCTTGTGCTGTTCGCAGCCTTTGCGCAGAGCGACCCGCAGAGCATTCGTCCCCGCAGGAGGTCAGCGCTCTGCGCCTTCCCGCTCAACCTCATCAACAAGTTCATCCGCCGTGGCATGAAAAAGTGCTGCAGTAACGTGAGGTCCGTGCGGCGGCTAAGGGGGCTGCACTACTTCCAGCCTGAGATGTACTGCCCCAATAATGTGAGGGAAGGGGTGGGGGATGCAGGGTATGGAGGACGGGGGGGTGACGAGGAGGGGGACGCTGTCAGTATATGGATTTCTTGGGTGGGGGGAGGGAACGGTTCAGACCGGTTGCTATTTACTCTTCTATAATAAACTGTCCCGTGTGTCCCTTAAAAGCCCAGATTTACTCCTGATATACAGGGGCCCAGGGCAGGAGGGGGTGACCCGGGGCAGATGGGGGGGGGACCCAGGGCAGGTGGGGGGGGGGACCCATGGCAGGAGGGACCCACGGCAGGAGGTGGGGGGGACCCAGGACAGATGGAAAGGACCCGGGACAGTAGGGGGGGACCCGGGACAGGAGGGGGGGACACGGAACAGTGACACGATGAGGTGACCATTTTACCTCTGACCCCTGTCGGTTTGACCTCTAACTTGATCTGATTTCTGACTCCAGGTGAACATGTCGGTCCCTGGATATGACCGCAGCTGTTGGAATGTCCCCACGCTCGTAGACCTGCCCTTGTACCGCGTGGATTATTTTAACGGGCACATGGATGGGGTGCTCTTCACGTCCGTGTACGTCACATCCCAGGAAGGACTGACCATCGGGCACCTGGGCACGTCTGACGGGAGAGTCCTGCAGGTGAGGGGGAGAGGGACAGTCTGACTGTGCCACACACACCCACATACAGTGGTTTGCAGAAATATTCTCCCCCCCCCCCCATAATGTCCCATGTTGTTGAATTACAAATAATGTATGCGTATTTTGTCAAACGAACTATTTTTATTCTAAGCTACAAAGCTGTATATGTTATATGAGGAGGAGGTTAAATGTCAGCAAAGGAAATGTACAAAAGGAAATGCCCATGTTACATTAGTATGCAGCCCCTTAAGTCACTACTTGGTAGGATCCCCTTTTGCAGCAATTACTGCTATGGGTCTTTTTGGATCAGTCTCCATGTAGCTTTGCCCAGTAGGATGGTGACATTTTTGACGGGAAAATTGATCCAGATCTGATAAGGATTTGTTTGGGATCGTGGATGGACGGCAATCTTCAAGTCTCGCCATAAATGTTCCATTGGATTGAGGTCAGGACTGTGACTGGGCCACTCAAGAACATTCATTCTCTCCTTGTTCCACCGCTGCAGTGCGGCTTTGGGTCATTGTCCTGCTGAGATATGAATTCCTCCCCAGTGTCAGAGTCTTGGCTGAACTCGAGCAGGTTTTCCTCAGGGGTTCGCCTGTACTTTGCACCACCCATTCTCCCCTCTATCCAGGGCCGGTGCAGGGGTATTCGGCCACCTAGGACAGGGGGACGCAAATTGGGGGCGCGAGATTTTTCTAGGGGGCGCGGCGGTTGCAGATGCCCCGCACTCTTCCCCACGGCAATGCAGGGACATTGCATGAGGCCTCTGCAATCTCAACTTACAGAGATTCAGACAGCTGTGTTCACGTGTCGCCATGGCAACGCGGCATCAAATGACACCGTGGGGTCACATAACCATGCGGTGTCATTTGATGCCAGGAACACAGAGGTAAAGGGGGCACGAGCACCAGGGGCAGGAGGCAGGGTGGGGCGCTGCTGCAAATGTTTGCACACCCCTGCCCTTTAGCCCTGCGCCCCCAACCCCTTTTGGATTTTTCTTTAAATGTTACACAGTAGCTTCTCTCTTGCCCCCTCCTTTCTCACCTTCGTTTCTCACTCCCCCATCCTCCTCTCTCACCCACCATCCTCCAGCAGGGTGGCAGCAGAGACAGGCAACGGCGGGAGAGGAGGTCGGTGGTAGACAGGCGGTGGTGGGAGGGGAAGGAGCACAGCTGGAGCGGAGCAGGGCGGAAGAGGAGGAGGATGGCTCGGGGGACCTGCACTGTCCCAGCGGCAGACATCGGAAGTCAGTGAAGACTTCTGGGTTGGACATGCTTCTCTCGGCTGTTGTCCTCCTCTGCCCGCCCTGCTCTTCTCCCACGGCCCCCGTCTTCCTCTCACGCCATCGCCTGTCTCTACTACCGACCACCTCTGCTGCCACCCTGCTCTGTGCCCAACACCTGTCACCCTCCTCCACTCCCACCGCCCAAAATGTGCCGCCCTAGGTGATTGTCTAAGTCGCCTAATGGTTGCACCGGCCCAGCCTCTCTCCTGACCAGCTTCCCAGTCCCTGCGGAAGAGAAGCGCCCCCATAACATGATGTTACCACCCCCCGTGCTTCACAGTTGGGATCAGGGCCACAGACAGATTTCCCGGGGCCCAGGACTAGAGTTATGTCCAGGGCCCCCTTCACATATGTATCGGCGGTATTGCGAGCCCCTCCCCCCCCCCATTTCACACCTCACAAGCCTCCTCTATTACCCCCCTTGTTCCCATGTATTTCTCTCCCCTCCGTCTCACTCCCACTTCCTCACTCACCCCCTCTCACTCTCCCCCCACCTCACATGTATTTTTTCTCTCCCCTGCGTCTCACTCTTACTTCCTCCTTTCCCCACTCCCTCCCTCACCCCTTCTCTCCTCTCACTCGCCCCCCCTACCTTCTATCAATTACCCCACTGTCACTCAATCACCCTACAAAATACATATTAATAAGACCCCTGCAGCCCCCCAATACATATTAAGAGATCCCAATACATATTTTTTTTAAACGCTCTCCCCACAATACATATTAAAAGACCTCCACTCCCCCCATATATATGTATGTAAGACCTTGGGGATTGTCTCAGGTCTGGCCCAGAGACAAGTGCTGCAAGTTGGGCCCGACCTCTGGTCAGGCCCGGCTGCTGGTCACGGCTGGGCCCGGCTCTCCCTCAGCCACCTGCAGGCCTCTCCCTCACTCTGCCCCACGTGCATCAGAGAGGGCCGTCACGTGCCAGCCGTGTAACACAGGGAGGGAGAGGTCTGCAGGCAGCTGAAGGAGAGCCGGGCCCCCCTCAAGCTCCGGGCCTGGGATACCTGTCCTGGCTGTCCCCCCCTGTTGGCGGCCCTGGTTGGGATGGTGTTGACTGGGTGATGTGCAGTGTTTTGCATTTTCTGACCACAAAACCTTTTCCCACGTGTCTGCAGTATCATCTATATGCTTTTTTCGCAAACTTAATTGAACTTTTTGGTCTAAATTCCCAGCGTTACGTCTGGCGCGAGCTGAACTGCACATCACCAGTCACCACCATCCCAACTGTGAAGCACGGTGGTTGTAACATCATGTTATGAGGGACGCTTCTCTGCAGAAGGGACTGGGAAGCTGGTCAGGAGAGAGGGGAGAATGGGTGGTGCAAAGTACAGGCGAATCCCTGAGGAAAACCTGCTCTAGTTCAGCCAAGACTCTGACACTGGGAGGGAATTCATATCTCAGCAGGACAATGGCCCGAAGCACAAAGCCAAAGCCGCACTGCAGCGGTGGAACAAGGAGAGAATGAATGTTCTTTAGTGGCCCAGTCACAGTCCTGACCTCAATTCAATGGAACATTTCCACATGGAGTGGAGGAGGGGGAAACCGTGTCACATGTACTTCTGTGTCCGGATCTGCAGCTCTGTCACTATCACAATATGATGTCATAGCTGTGCTCTGTTACAATATGATGTCATAGCTGTGCTCTCTGTCAGGTGGTCCTGCAGCGTGGATGTAACCCTCTCACTCTGTCCAACTTCTCCCTGAGTGACACTCACCCAGTGTCACGCGATGTCACCCGCATCGGAGACAACCTGCTCTTTGTCACCGGGAACAAGGTGAGCAGGACTTTGGGGGAGACACACGGGGGGAGGGTTATCTGATTGGGTGGGACTGAGAGAGGTGCAGTGACAGTGTTGTCTGTGTGTGGGGTGGATCAATACAGGAATAGCAGAGAGCTGCAGTGTAGGATGGAGGTGTAGTGACCGCAATGTGTGTCTGTGTGTGTATGTGGGATCAGTACAGGAATAGCAGAGTGTAAGATGGAGGTGCAGTGACAGCGCTGTGTGTGTGATCAGTACAGGAATAGCAGAGTGTAAGATGGAGGTGCAGTGACAGCACTGTGTGTGTGTGTGTGGGATCAGTACAGGAATAGCACAGAGGGCTGCAGTGTAGGATGTAGGTGCAGTGACAGCGCTGTGTGTGTGTGTGTGATCAGTACAGGAATATCAGAGGGATTTAGTGTAGGATGGAGGTGTCACTGTCTGCATGTCTGGCTCCCCCTGCAGGTGACACAGGTCAGTGTCACAGGCCCCGGGTGTCGTCACATCCTGACCTGCAGCCACTGTCTGCGCGCACCTCGCTTCATGGGCTGCGGCTGGTGTAAAAATGGCTGCTCCCGGCAGGGGGAGTGTCAGGGAGCGTGGAACCAGCATAGCTGCTCCCCCATCATCACAGAGGTAACCGAGAGAACCGCACACCGCTCCCTTGTGCACTAATGCTGCGTCCCCCCTCAAGCACTAATGCTACACCCCTCCTCTTGCACCACTGCTGCGCCTCCCCTCGTGTACCACTGCTGCGCCTCCCCCTCGTGTACCACCACCCGCCCCCTCATGCACCACTGCTACGCCCCCCTTGTGCACTAATGCTGCACCTCCTCCTCGTGCACTACTACTATGCCCCCCTGCGCACTACTACTATGCCCCCCCATGTGCACTACTACACGCCCCTCGTGCACTACTGCTGCTCCGTCCCCCTCGTGCACCACTGCTGCACCTCACCCTCGTGCACCACTGCTGCGCCTCACCCTCGTGCACCACTGCTGCTCCGCCCCCTCGTGCACCACAGCTTGCCCGACCCCTCGTGCACCACTGCTGCTCATCTTCCCTTGTGCACCACTGCTGCGCCTCCCCTCATGCACCACTGTTATGCCCATATGCACACTGCTGCTCCCCCCTCGTGCACCACTGCTGTTCCTCCCCCTCATGCACCACTCCTGCACTTCCCCCTTCGTGCACCACTGTTGCTCCCCCCTCGTGCACCACTGTTGCTCCCCCCATTCTTGCACCTTTGATGCACCACTGTTGCTCCCCCCTCATGCACCACTCCTGCACTTCCCCCTTCGTGCATCTCTGTTGCTCCCACCTTCGTGCACCACTGTTGCTCCCCCTGTTCTTGCACCTTTGATGCACCACTGCTGCTCCCCCTCGTGCACCACTGCTGCCCCTCCCCTCGTGCACTGCTGCTCCGCCCTTCGTGCACCTTTGCTGCCCCCTTCGTGCACCTTTGCTGCCCCCCCTCTTGCACCACTGCTGCCCCCCTCGTGCACCACTGCTGCCCCCCTTGTGCACCACTGCTGCCCCTCCCCCTCGTGCACCTCTGCCACACACTCCTCTTTCCTTGCCTCCTCCCCCATTGTGCACCGATGCCCCCCACATGTGCCATAGGTTAATTGATAAGGGCAAAATATAGTATTGTGCAGGGATAATACACAGAATATTGATCAGGAATAATACACAGACGAGGTATTGATCAGGGATAATACACAGGCAGAATATTGATCAGGCATAATACACTGGTGGGTATTGATCAGGGATAATAAACAGACGGGGGTATCGATCAGGGATAATACACATGCGGGGTATCGATCAGGGATAATACACATGCGGGGTATCGATCAGGGATAACACACATGCGGGGTATCGATCAGGGATAATACACAGGCTAGGTATTGATCAGGGATAATACACATGCGGGTATCGTTCAGGAATAATGCACAGGCTGTGTATTAATCAGGGATAATACACAGGTGGTGTATTGATCAGGGATAATACTGTAACGCTCGTGCTGCCCGCAAACCTGACAGGATCCCGGTACTGAGGTGGGAAGGAGAGATACCAGACTCCCACAGCAGCGGGAGCGTGCCCAGAGTGTGGTATTGAGCGTAGCCGGGACTGGGCTTAAGAGAAGGGTTATTCGGGTACTTGCCGGATCCTGGGTTACCAAAGGTAGCGTAGTAGAGTCCGTAAGCCAATGGTCTGGGAGAGGAGAGAGCCGCGTGGTCAGAGTCCGTTTTCCGAGTCCAGGGAGTATAGAGGTAGAGTGCAGATTTTGCTGCACTTATTGTATTATTATAATTCCCCGTTCTGTATTCTTTGTGAAGCGATGAGTACACTTTTGGCGCTATATAAATAAAGACATACAATACTAAACACTAATAAACCCCAACAGAGTAAACTTAAATTGAAGTCTAATTTAAATTATATTATAATTTATAATAATCAGATTATTTAAATTATTAACACTTAAAAAAAAATGTTAAAAAGTATAGACAAACCAGTTAAAAAAAATGATAATAGAAATAAAAGCGGTATTGATACATGGAATGTAGAATGCAGGATTAGCAACATGTAACTATAAGATGTAAATAAGACATTCAAATATAGACTATATATTGTAAATGGCAATATAGTCTATTATTGAAGTGTTAAAAATATATATATAAGTATCACTGATAGTCTGCTATATAGGGAATGGGGAAAGAGGGGGAGGGGAGGGGGAAAGGAAGACCTGGTGTAAATAGTGATAACGACCCTACTGAAATGTATGAAAGCTTCTTAAAGGAAATGACCCAAGTCCCAATCAATATTTAGCGCAAGTGTTGTTCTGGTTTTTAATGTGAAAATCCGGTAGGCTTCTCGCTGATCTAAGACCTTGGTTCTGTCTCCTCCTCTAGGTATAAAGGGGATATGTCCGATACCCTGAAACATGAAATTATCAATACTTCCCCTCGGGCAGTTTGAAAAATATTTAGGGACAGGCTGACTCTGATCTTTCTTCACGATAAGGCGGAGATGCTCCATGATCCTGATTGTAAGGCATCTCGTGGTCCTGCCCACATATTGTTGCCCACAAGTGCATGTTAAAAGATATATAATAAATGATGAATTGCAGTTAATAAACGTGGGGATTTTATGAATTTCTCTGGTTACCGTTGAGCTAAAGGTGGCCATAGATTTCATCCTAACACAGATTTTGCATCTATTACACCGAGGGGTCCCTTTCAGTAAATCAGATGTAGCGTCAGCGCCTGACATAATATGTGTGTGTGTGTGTGTGTATATCTGCAGGGCCGCCAACAGGTTTCCTGGGGCCCAGGGCTAGAGTTATGTCTGGGCCCCCCCTCCCCCCCCGCTCGGCAGAATTGTGAGCCCCCCAATTTCACACCTCACGAGCCCTCTATTTCCCAACCGCTTCCCATGTATTTCTCTCCCATCCGTCTCACTCTTACTCCCTATTTTCCACTCACTCCCCCCTCTCTCTCCTCTCACTCGCCCCCACCTTCCGTCAATTACTCCACTCTCACTCAATCCCCCCACAAAATATATACCAAAACCCCCACCCACCTAAATACATATTAAAAATACACACCCCAATGTATTATAAAAAAATACACCACCACCCCACCCCATATTAAAAAATACACCCCACCCCATATTAAAAAATACACCCCCACCCCATATTAAAAAATACATCCCCACCCCATATTAAAAAATACATCCCCACTCTATATTAAAAAAGACACCCGCTACACACAATGCATATTAAAAATTACACCCCCACCCCATATAATAAAATACACGACCTACCCCATATTAAAAAATACAGCCCCCAAAGCAATTTAAAGACCCCCACCCCCTAAATTCATATAAAAAATATCCCCACCTCCCCAATACATATAAAAAAGACCCCCACCTCCCCAATACATATAAAAAAGACCCTCACCCCAAATACATATAAAAAAGACCCCCAACCCCCCAATACATATAAAAGACCCCCTAATACATATAAAAAGACCCCCAACCTCAATACATTTAAAAAAGACCCCCCATACATATTAAAAAGATCCCCACCTCCCCAATACATATTTTAAAAAAGCCCACCCTCAATACATATTAAAAAGACCCCCACACTACATATTAAAAAGACCCCCACAATAAATATAAAAAAAAGATGATCAGGCCGGGTCAAGTGGATATGGGGGCCTGGCGGCCGGCACTGCAAGTTGGACTCGACCTCTGGCCAGGCCTGGGTGTTGGTGATCCCGTGGCCGGACCCCGACTCTCTCCTCAGCAGCAGCCTGCATGCCTCTATCCCTCTGTCCCACGCCGAACTTCTGACAGGCCTCCCCTCTCATGCCGTCACGCGCCGGAAGCATAGAGTGCTGACGTCAGAGTCCTTCCGGCGCGCTGACATCAGAGAGGCCGGTCGGCGTGGGACAGAGGGATAGAGTCATGGAGGCTGCTGCTAGGGGAGGGCCGGGGCCCTGCCGCGAGAGGACGGGCAGACGGGCCTGGGCAGAGGTCGGGTCCAACCTGCAGTGCGTTCCGGCCGACTGCCCCGACTCTACGGGCCCGGGACGTCAACCCCGGCAGACCCAACCTGTTGGCGGCCCTGTATATCTGTATTGTAAGCCTGGTTCCAGCACTTCAGGGACCAGGGATCAATTTTGTTTTCAGGGGAAATGTTGCAAAGCTTGTCTGTGACCTTTCCCTGTAACAGTTTTCATGTAACCAAAGTTATGTTATGCCAGCACTCACTACCCACGCGCCACCCGTACTGAACACCCACCCACCACCTCACACATGCTCACACCATAGTTGGACACACGCCTCACATTTTTACATCACTTATGTCACCAAAATATACATTGTACTGTGGTGTGTTTACAATAAACCATTTTTATAAAACATCGTATTACATTTTCTTCCATATTTCTTTCCAACATTATTATCCAACCTTTACAACAAATACTCACCTTTTGTTCCACGATTTATAAATAATACTACCTATTATGGATTTACATCCCGGGCAACGCCGGGTCTCTCAGCTAGTATATATATATATATAAGGAAACAAACAAAAAATGGGGGAGCACAGGTTGAGGGACTATACAGACGTTTATAAAACTGCACGGTATAGAGCTGTGAGTTGAAATTTAGTGAGGTGTGCAATAACGTAAACACTTACACGGCCTTGTGTAAATGCTTTCACATCAAGGTGTCTTTGCTTTAGGTGTCTTCTCTCCAGTGTTCTTTCCGCTTAATACTTTTCTTCTCCTCTGTTGTGTGGTTGAGTGTTCCTGGTCTTCTCCACACGGATGATTAGCGATGTTGTCCTCAGGATTAAATGAAACGAGAACAAATAGCGTAAGGAACAATACAGGAAATAAAATGAAATATAGCTGGGGTAAACAACTGTATTAAAATCAAAGAAGCAGATGATTACTGCATCCACTCACACGGGCAAGCGTGAGTGATCTCTGGAGGGAGGTATCTTTTAAGGCACCTAACTGCAGGGCTGTCACATCCCCCACCTGCTCCTTTATACCATAAAGGTAGGGAAAGAAGGGGTAATGGGGCGGAGGTTGATTTAAAATGTAACCCCGTAAGGTTGATGATAGACTCACACGGCCATGTGTGAGTATAAACTCTGATTGGTATCTCTTCTCCCCTCACTGGAACTTCAAATCCAAACCTTCAACTTAGTTTGTTGAACCGCTCAAATAGTGCCTGGATCACACGATGATACACAGGGGTGCAGAGGTAGAAAAGCGTGATATTTTATTAACAACAACGGGACAAAGTCCTAACAAAACATTTAAAAAAGCACTTAGTCAAAATGACTCAAGAGCTAGGTGTGCATAGACACAGCCAGTCCATCTGAAAATGTTTGTGCAGGATACTCAAGTGCGCAGCTAACTCTCCGCGTCCGGTTGGTCTGCTGTGCTCCTGCCTCCTGCTTCCAACGGTGGCTGTAGTGGTAAAAAAAGTCTCAGGGATACTAGCAACGCGTTTCGCCCTTCTTGGGCTTCCTCAGGCTCCGTAGAAAGGTATGGCTGGCGTCATAGCCTTATGTAGGGATCCCACAGCCAATCCGATCCTCTCCCCGAGTCCCTCCTTTGCTTCAGTGACGTGTCCCTCTTGTATCCTCTCAGCTGTCACATCTCGGGGATAACGAGTGCTCCCAAGTCGCGCTCTCACTCTGTAGCATTACGGCACATAATGGAGCACTTACATGACGAATTCATAAATAAATAAATATATGTGTTCACGGTGTCAGCACAGATTTTCAAATCTCTGGAACAGATGTTCTGCTCTGAGAGTGGTTTAGTGCACAAACCCTCTAGTTAGGTACAGTGGTTAACATGTTGCTTAGTTTCTCACCGGGGTACACATGGTGATAACAGAGATAGTTAGTATAAAAGCACATACAGATATATAATTATAATTATATCACACTTGTTCATAGTGAACAGACATGGATGTTCAATTTGATACTAAAAACTATTAAAAATTGTTATAAATAGTAAAATACTAAATATAAAATCCTAAACATTAATAAAACATATTACATTTGAGTGCTTAAAATACATACTTTTATTGTGACTTTAATTAAAATGTTTTAAAAAACTAAGACATGGATATGGTCTTACAGACTTTGGATTGTTATCTCTGCTGGGGAGTGTCATCTGGAATAAAACATGACAAAAAATAAAATCAATGGCTTATATCTGAATGGGTATAGGGTGCTGCCCAACTTAAATCAGTTGGAGTAGCTGATGTCTATATAATAAGCATACCGTAACATTTATAAAAACAGACGTGTCTCCAAATGTTGTGTGTCCTGCGACACATACTGTACCTAGATGAATGCCCCCAGGTCTATGTCTATGTTCAGACCTTTCGGATTTAGGGTCTTCAACTTATAGATCCAGTATGTCTCGCGCTGGCAAAGTTTCAGGAGTCTATCCCCCCCTCTCCAGTGTGGGTCTACTTTCTCGATCCCCTTATAACTTAATCCCTCAGGATTACCTCCATGGCATAGGCTGAAATGCCTAGAGACGTTGTGTGTCATTACCTGCCTGCGTATGTTGCCCAAGTGCTCCAGTATCCGGACCCTAAGTGGTCTTGATATATATATATGCCTGGTTCCAGCACTGCAGGCACTAGGGGTTAATGTTGTTTTCAGGAGAAATGTTGCAAAGCTTGTCTGTGACCTTTCCCTGTAACAGTTTTCATGGAACCAAAGTTATGTTGCATTTTAACCCACCAATCAGGGGCTGGGGAATATTGACCGCACCTGGCCTTGAATGTTTCAATGTTGGGGCATATGGTATAAAAAGGTGGGGAGGGAGACGCCTAGCTCAGCTCCAGCTCTGGTTATGAGTTCCAGCTGCAGATTCAGAGCTGCCAGTGCTGGTCCAAGACCTGAAAACCAGTCCCTGTAAGCATTGTGAAGAAAGAAGGACAGGGGAAATCCCTGCAAGGGGGACCCTGCAACTAGTTCTGCAGCGTATCCCCAGTTGGGTATGTGTTGTCTGTTTATCTGTAGTATAGTTATGGATATTTCTCTTTCAATTAATTAATTAATTTTATAAACTCTTGTGTTTCTGTCTGGCGAATTGATCCCTGGTGGGATAGTCCTGGTCTCCCGTGACAGCCTTCTTCTGGGATCCTAACTTAGAAGAGCACTGTCCCTATCTACCACATAATAAAGCAGGAGGGCCTGGTCTGTGCTATTACTTTATGAACATCCCTATGATCTCCTCAAGACTCCTCATCTTGCTCTCCAGGAACCTGAACTTCCAGACCCTTCCCCCTATCTTTTATATCCCTTCTGACATCAGTATCCCCATGGCAACACAGGGTTGGGCCCAACCCACACTATCCCACTATTAACTCCTCAAAGCAATCTCATAACCACATTGCGGGGGAGAAGGGGTCACACTTACAGTGCATCTGATCTCAGATGTGCTATTAGAGACGGTTGGGGTTCCTTAACCAATAAAAAGGTTGAAAACTCTCTGCTCTAGAGCAGTGTTTCCCAACTCCAGTCCTCCGGGAACCCCAACAGGTCGGGTCTTAAGGATATCCCTGCTCCAGCACAGGTGGCTCAGTCAAAATGACTGAGCCGCTGATTGACCCACCTGTGCTGGAGCAGGGGTATCCTTAAGACCTGACCTGTTGGGGTTCCCTGAGGACTGGAGTTGGGAAACACTGCCCTAGAGTACATGTAAAGTATAGATTTTTATATATTCAATCTCAATTATTCTTACATAGAGTAAGCACTTCTAATGCTTTATATATAGATAAATAGATATATACACGCACGTATATCTTTCTTTATATAGCTTCACCCATGTACATAGTGAGAGATTAGTGCTGAGATGTAAGGAGGGACAGAGGGTATAGTGATAAAATAATAGCTAGAGCCAGGGTCGCCAACAGGGGGGGGACAGCCGGGACAAGTGTCTCAGGCCTGCTGGCTGCGGGGGGCCCGACCTCTTGTGACCGCCGGGCCCCGGCTCTCCCCAAGCTGCAGGCTTCCTACTCACTGACTCCCACGCCGGGCCCCGGCTCTCCCCAAGCTGCGGGCTTCCTACTCACTGACTCCCACGCCGGGCCCCGGCTCTCCCCAAGCTGTGGGCTTCCTACTCACTGACTCCCACGCCGGGCCCCGGCTCTCCCCAAGCTGCGGGCTTCCTACTCACTGACTCCCACGCCGGGCCCCGGCTCTCCCCAAGCTGCGGGCTTCCTACTCACTGACTCCCACGCCAGGCCCCGGCTCTCCCCAAGCTGCGGGCTTCCTACTCACTGACTCCCACGCCGGGCCCCGGCTCTCCCCAAGCTGCGGGATTCCTACTCACTGACTCCCACGCCGGGCCCCGGCTCTCCCCAAGCAGCGGGCTTCCTACTCACTGACTCCCAAGCCGGGCCCCGGCTCTCCCCAAGCTGCGGGCTTCCTACTCACTGACTCCCACGCCGGGCCCCGGCTCTCCCCAAGCTGCGGGCTTCCTACTCACTGACTCCCACGCCGGGCCCCGGCTCTCCCCAAGCTGTGGGCTTCCTACTCACTGACTCCCACGCCGGGCCCCGGCTCTCCCCAAGCTGCGGGCTTCCTACTCACTGACTCCCACGCCGGGCCCCGGCTCTCCCCAAGCTGCGGGCTTCCTACTCACTGACTCCCACGCCAGGCCCCGGCTCTCCCCAAGCTGCGGGCTTCCTACTCACTGACTCCCACGCCGGGCCCCGGCTCTCCCCAAGCTGCGGGATTCCTACTCACTGACTCCCACGCCGGGCCCCGGCTCTCCCCAAGCAGCGGGCTTCCTACTCACTGACTCCCAAGCTGGGCCCCGGCTCTCCCCAAGCAGCGGGCTTCCTACTCACTGACTCCCACGCCGGGCCCCGGCTCTCCCCAAGCTGCGGGCTTCCTACTCACTGACTCCCACGCCGGGCCCCGGCTCTCCCCAAGCTGTGGGCTTCCTACTCACTGACTCCCACGCCGGGCCCCGGCTCTCCCCAAGCTGCGGGCTTCCTACTGACTGACTCCCACGCCGGGCCCCGGCTCTCCCCAAGCTGCGGGCTTCCTACTCACTGACTCCCACGCCGGGCCCCGGCTCTCCCCAAGCTGCGGGCTTCCTACTCACTGACTCCCACGCCGGGCCCCGGCTCTCCCCAAGCTGCGGGCTTCCTACTCACTGACTCCCACGCCGGGCCCCGGCTCTCCCCAAGCTGCGGGCTTCCAACTCACTGACTCCCACGCCGGGCCCCGGCTCTCCCCAAGCTGCGGGCTTCCTACTCACTGACTCCCACGCCGGGCCCCGGCTCTCCCCTCCCACACCGGGCCCCGGCTCTCCCCAAGCTGCGGGCTTCCTACTCACTGACTCCCACGCCGGGCCCCGGCTCTCCCCAAGCTGCGGGCTTCCTACTCACTGACTCCCACGCCGGGTCCTCTGACGTCGCCACGCACCGGAAGTGAACTTGGCTACGATTCCGGCTCGCAAGATGCTCTGCATGGGACACAGTGAGGGAGAGGCCTGCAACTTGGGGAGAGCCAGGACCCGGCGATCACGAGAGGTCCAGCCCAACTGCTTTGTGCGGCCACCGGGCCCGACCAGAGAGGCCTGACACCCAAGCTAAGGGTTTATATGTATTGAGGTTTTGTTCTATGTATTGGGGTTTTTTTTATGTATTTTTTTTATATACAGTATATATTAGTGTTTTTTTCTATGTATTAAGTTTTTTTCTATGTATTGTTTTTTTTTCTATGTATTGTTTTTTTTTTTAAATATGAATTGGGGAAATGTCATAGTCATCACCAGTTCACAGTTTTTAGGCTCAGGGGCATCCCTGACCCTAGCGGAGTAGCCAGACAACTCTTTGACATGGGGGGGGGGACCTGGAGAGGGGGAGGGGGTAAGTGAGAAAAGTGGGGGACGCATTGTCTGAGAGGGGGTATATCGGAGGGGTGAGTGACTTGGTACTCGGTCGGATGCGTTATGGGGGAGGGGTTGGGGGGGCTGGGACCGGGTCAGTGGTGTTTGTTTTGGGGTTAGCGGACGGGTATCGGCATGTTTGATCAGGACAAATCTGGTTCCAATCAAGCATGGTCCTCTCTGTTGTGGAATGGGGTAACTTTGGGCCTAGTGGGGGGGGGGAGAGAATGAGTGGGGATCAAGGCTCATTTATACAACCGGCCTCCACGGTTCGGAGGAGAAGGGGGCACGGGGTAGCTGTCCCTGGATAAGGAGCGTCTCACGCAAGGTCTGGGTCCAGGCGGGGCGCCGACAGACTCTCGCGGCGAGACCCGGTTCCCCTCCTACGAAGCCTGGAGCAGTATTCCTCGCAGGGACGAAGCCGGAGGGGAGTAGCTGGAATTTCCCCGATAGGATGCTTGGTATCGATGGATGTGGGGAGGACCCTCATCGCGCTTGATGAACCAGTAGGGTAAGTACAGAAGTGTCTTGGGGGAAAGGGAGGTGGGCGGGGAGGGGTGTGGGGAGGTAAGGTACTGAGGGGAGGGGGGGGAGGGAGGTGGGGAGGAGGGGTAGTAACGCCTTCTATTGACTGTCATTCTGGAGAGGTCGTTAAAAAGCTGGATGTCCACTCCGTCCATCGTGACGTTGCGCAGACCTCTGGCGGCCTCCATGATCTGTTCTTTTGTGGAGTAAGCATGCATTCTGAGCATCACGTCCCTGTGTCGGTTGGGGTCCATTGATTTTGGGTCCAGGGCCCGGTGGGCTCGATCCATGAGTAGTTCGTGGTCGGATAGGCCTGGCACCAGCTCTAGGAACAGTCTGCGGAGGTAAGTTTGTAGTTCCTCGTGGGAGACGGCCTCTGGGACGTTTCTGAGGCGGATGTTCTGTCTCCTCTCTCGGTTCTCGAGGTCTTCAAGTGCATTTTGGAGGTCGCGGATTGCATCGCCGCATCTCGAGACTTCATCGTGGGTCTCGGCCTGGGCGTTGGAGACTCCCTCCATTTTGGCCTCGAGTTCCTCTGTTCTGTCCGTGAGGGCTCCTACATCGGCTCGGATGCTCTGCAGGGCCTTCTCCGTGTCCTCCTGCACCCCTCTTCTCATTTTAGCTATCAGGGAGTCAAAAAACTCTTTATTGAGGACAGGGGGATCTGTGTCGGGCTATTCTTGTTGATCGCTTGGTGCCACGTGCTCCGGCTTCTCCTCGGCGCCATCTTGTGCTCCAGGGCTCAGGTCTGCCTGGCGAGGTGCCGGGGCAAAAAACTTCGTGACCGGGTTTTGGTTTCTTTTCTGGCCTTTCCCCGACATCTCCCTGGTGCTAGCAGCAGGGGTGGGTGTCGAATTCAGGAGGTTTGGGTTGGGGGAAATTGCTTATTCTATATGCTTTTGTGTGAGGGTGCTGGTAACTCTTCTCCTAGCTAACCATCCGTGGTGACGTCACCGGAAGTCGATCTATGACATTTCACGTAGGAGCACTCTCCCTGCCCTCCCCCCCCCTACCACCGAGTATACCATCGGCAGCATTTCTCCCCCCCAGATCTTCCCAACTATGTGGCCCCGGAACCCATTCAGAGCCTGATCTCCAAGGATGGGCAGGAGCCCTTGGTCTTCGTGGCCATCACCAACCACCTGCAAGTTCTGCACGGCTCCGACCTGCGAATCCTGCAGAGCGTCACCACTGGACCTACTAACAGCTGCCAGGGCTCCCGGTGCACCCAGAGTAAGGTGGGCAGTGCCCGCCCGGACCAGCCCGAGGACACAGAGAGCCGAGTCCTTGTACTGTGCCCAGAAGAGGACATCTTGTACAGCTGCGGCTCCTCTCTCCGCGGACTCTGCTTCCTAAACCAGCTCTCATGCGCCAAGATCTCTGACTCCAAGTGTCTGTTCGAAGAGCAGGAGAACTTCCATTTCCTGTGCCGGGACTGTGTGTCCAGCCCACTGGGGACCCTTCTCACAGTGGTGACCCGGGGACACGGCCTATTTCTACCTGGCCTCGTCTGTTGATTCCCGCATGGCTGAAAGTTACAGTCCGGTGTCCGTGTCTGTACGGCGCCTGCTCTCCACTGAGGACAGCTTCGCGGACGGGTTTCACTCACTGATGGTTCTCCCACAGTTCAGTGACTTCTACCCCATCCACTATCTGCACACCTTCCGCAATGAGGACTTTGTCTACTTCCTGACGGTGCAGCTAGAAGAGCTGGGGGGCACAGCCTATCACAGTAGGGTGGTGCACCTGAGCGCCATGGAGGAGGAGATGAGGAGGTAAGAGGAGTGGGAGATGGTGGAAGGTGTAAGGAGGAGGGGGGGGGGTGCATGGGAATCTGAGCAGAGGTGATCAACTTGGGTATGCTTACCAATCCTATGCCCCACTCTCTCTACCCCTTCCCTCCCTCTACCCCCGCCACTCCCTCTCTCTACCCCCTCACTGTCTCTCTACCCCCCACTCTCTCTTACGCTGCCCCTCGCGGTCTCTCTATGTCCCCTCGCTCTCTCTATATGCCCGATGTAGGCGGACGCTCACAGAGGTATGCAAGGGAGACTGGTTATGGTGAAATTAAATAAGGCTTTTATTGTGCCTGTTTCCTTAACATCAGGAAACCATCCAAACAAGGGGTAAACAAAGCTTCTATTCACTTGGGAGTATTTCTAGGGAAATACTATGCAGTCCACAACTCCCTTTAGATAAGCATGTCTCCCAGCCCCAAACATATATCATGAAATGAGCAGATATCAAAAGTCTTATAAATGAAAGTCTTATCTTTTCCTGGTGGGAAAATCTTCTCTGTTCCTGGTTGCTACCTTTTCCTCAGGGTTTGTCAGCATTCAGGTTTAGAAGTTTCCTCAGTGTCTTGCAAGCAGCCTTTTCTGGTAGACTCAAGACGTCTGTCCCCATGTCAGTCTCACAAGTTGTGAGAGTAAGGGACAACTTCCCTTCCTGTCTCAAAAGACAGGCTTTTCTAAACAATCTAATCAGGCAGGTGGTGTTTGTTAATTGACTACCAGCAGTTAACCACCACACTGCTGGATTAGAGGCACATTACCTGAACAAGGATAACTCCTCTGTTACAGCTCCCTATAACTCCTAGTGTTTCTTAATTTCGGTAATTGGATGAGAACCGGTGTGTTTAACATGATATGGTTGTGGCCAACAAAGTATTAATATTTTGTAATATAAAACAAAGTGTTACGTAATGATTATAAGATCGTGATGCGGTTGTAAAAATAAATTGACAGTGGGTAGATACTTATAATATTTATATTATATTATCATACTTATCGCTACAGCAAAGCGTGGATACTATTGTGATTGATGATACTGTTGATCAACTCGCATTCCCAGAATAATTCTTAAACAGTGTTACTCAATCCAGAATACCTCTTCATGCACTGAAAGTTACAGTACGAGCCGTTATCATGCGCCTTAGAAACCAACGTAATGCCATTGAGAGGACTATGTAATGGTACAAGACTTACTGTTACTCCTATACAAACACACGTAATCAAAGCAAAAGTGATCGGTCCACAAAACAATTTCCCATACAATTTGGCTTTTTCAATGTCACAAGGCCAATGTTTGGGAAAATATGCTAACCTGAGCCTGTTTTTAGTCCAGAGTCAGATCGGTTGATTCATTTACTGTAGTGTTAGAAAAGAACCCAGAAATTGACATTTGTGTCTTTAGAGCAATATTTAATTAAAAAATATAGCTGTACCATGTTGAACACACCCGTGGGGGGAGGCCATCCAAAGAGGGGGGGGGGCATCCTAGTGAGAACTCAGCCCAAGTGGGGTCTCCTCATCCTCACCCTAGTGGTGGTCTCTGCACTCCCCCTTCCCCCAGTGGAAGGGTCACTTTAGGTCTGCACAATACTCTGTGGAACCAGCTGGGACTTTAGCCCCCTCCCCAAACCCAGTGGGGGCCCTGGGGGAGTTTCCTCTCTTTCTCCCTCCCCCCCCACAAACCCAGAGGGGGGGAGCTAGATCAATCTGCCCCCATTTTATCAGACGCCATTTTGGCTCTGCAGTAAGCGAGTACCTTTCGGTGTGGACCGCTGCGATTTTGAATGTACTACGTGTGGTGGAAAAACTCAGTCCCACGCTTATTCTTTTTAGGCAAAAACAATCTGTTGAAAAACTTTCATTGCAGCAGTAGCTGCTTGCAAGAATAACATTCTCATAAAAATCAAGACACGCGCCTGATCTTAATATATAAAATCGAATGGTTAGTGAGGTTAGTGCTATCTGCGGTGAATCTGATTGGTCCTCAGCCTCTGGCCAATCAGATTGCTGTGTGTGACGTCACCCAACTGCCACTCTCTCTTCCCCCTCGGCTCGCCACACACACACACACACACACACACACACACACACACACACACACACACACACACACACACACACACACACACACACACACACACACACACACACACACACACACACACACACACACACATACACACACACACACACACACACACACAATCACCTCTCCCCCTCCCCGCCCAAATCACCCCTCCCCAGCGGCATCACCTCTCCCCCCTCCCCGCTCCAAATCACCTCTCCCCCTCCCCAGCGGCATCACCTCTCCCCCTCCCCGCTCCAAATCACCTCTCCCCCTCCCCAGCGGCATCACCTCTCCCCCTCCCCGCTCCAAATCACCTCTCCCCCTCCCCGCTCCAAATCACTTCTCCCCCTCCCCGCTCCAAATCACCTCTCCCCCCTCCCCAGCGGCATCACCTCTCCCCCCTCCCCGCTCCAAATCACCTCTCCCCCTCCCCAGCGGCATCACCTCTCCCCCTCCCCAGCGGCGCTCCAACTCACCTCTCCCCCTCCCCAGCGGCATCACCTCTCCCCCTCCCCGCTCCAAATCACCTCTCCCCCCTCCCCAGCGGCATCACCTCTCCCCCCTCCAAATCACCTCTCCCCCTCCCCAGCGGCATCACCTCTCCCCCTCCCCGCTCCAAATCACCTCTCCCCCTCCCCGCTCCAAATCACCTCTCCCCCTCCCCAGCGGCATCACCTCTCCCCCCTCCCCAGCGGCATCACCTCTCCCCCTCCCCAGCGGCATCACCTATCCCCCTCCCCGCTCCAAATCACCTCTCCCCCTCCCCGCTCCAAATCACCTCTCCCCCTCCCCAGCGGCATCACCTCTCCCCCCTCCCCAGCGGCGCTCAAACTCACCTCTCCCCCTCCCCAGCGGCATCACCTCTCCCCCCTCCCCAGCGGCGCTCAAACTCACCTCTCCCCCTCCCCAGCGGCATCACCTCTCCCCCCTCCCCGCTCCAAATCACCTCTCCCCCTCCCCAGCGGCATCACCTCTCCCCCCTCCCCGCTCCAAATCACCTCTCCCCGCTCCAAATCACCTCTCCCCCTCCCCGCTCCAAATCACCTCTCCCCCCTCCCCAGCGGCATCACCTCTCCCCCCTCCCCGCTCCAAATCACCTCTCCCCGCTCCAAATCACCTCTCCCCGCTCCAAATCACCTCTCCCCCCCCCCGCGGGGGAACAGGCAGCTGCCACGCGGCGCGTAAGATGGCGGACCCCCTTCCTCCCTCGCGGCGCCGAGTCAGAAGATGGCGGCGGCCGGAAGTACAGGTAGGTGTCGCTCCCCCACCTCCGGCGCCAAACGGAAGTGAGAAAGGGCGCATCAACTGAGACGTGTGTGTGTGTGTGTGTGTGTGTCACTGTCCACTGCCCCCCCCCCTCCTGTCCACTGCCCCCCCCTCCTGTCCACTGCCCCCCCCCCTCCTGTCCACTGCCCCCCCCCTCCTGTCCACTGCCCCACCCTCCTGTCCACTGCCCCCCCCTCCTGTCCACTGCCCCCCCCTCCTGTCCACTGCCCCCCCCCTCCTGTCCACTGCCCCCCCCTCCTGTCCACTGCCCCCCCCTCCTGTCCACTGCCCCCCCCTCCTGTCCACTGCCCCCCCCTCCTGTCCACTGCCCCCCCTCCTGTCCACTGCCCCCCCCTCCTGTCCACTGCCCCCCCTCTCCTGTCCACTGCCCCCCCTCCTGTCCACTGCCTCCCCCCTCCTGTCCACTGCCCCCCCTCCTGTCCAATGCCCCCCCCCTCCTGTCCACTGCCCCCCCCTCCTGTCCACTGCCCCCCCCCTCCTGTCCACTGCCCCCCCCCCTCCTGTCCACTGCCCCCCCCCCTCCTGTCCACTGCCCCCCCCTCCTGTCCACTGCCCCCCCCTCCTGTCCACTGCCCCCCCCTCCTGTCCACTGCCCCCCCTCCTGTCCACTGCCCCCCCTCCTGTCCACTGCCCCCCCCTCCTGTCCACTGCCCCCCCTCCTGTCCACTGCCCCCCCCTCCTGTCCACTGCCCCCCCCCTCCTGTCCACTGCCCCCCCCTCCTGTCCACTGCCCCCCCCTCCTGTCCACTGCCCCCCCTCCTGTCCACTGCCTCCCCCCTCCTGTCCACTGCCTCCCCCCTCCTGTCCACTGCCCCCCCTCCTGTCCACTGCCCCCCCCCTCCTGTCCACTGCCCCCCCCCCCTCCTGTCCACTGCCCCCCCCCTCCTGTCCACTGCCCCCCCCCTCCTGTCCACTGCCCCCCCCCTCCTGTCCACTGCCTCCCCCCTCCTGTCCACTGCCTCCCCCCTCCTGTCCACTGCCCCCCCTCCTGTCCACTGCCCCCCCCCCTCCTGTCCACTGGCCCCCCCTCCTGTCCACTGCCCCCCCCCTCCTGTCCACTGCCCCCCCATCCTGTCCACTGCCCCCCCCTCCTGTCCACTGCCCCCCCTCCTGTCCACTGCCCCCCCCTCCTGTCCACTGCCCCCCCCTCCTGTCCACTGCCCCCCCCTCCTGTCCACTGCCCCCCCTCCTGTCCACTGCCTCCCCCCTCCTGTCCACTGCCTCCCCCCTCCTGTCCACTGCCCCCCCTCCTGTCCACTGCCCCCCCCCTCCTGTCCACTGCCCCCCCCCCTCCTGTCCACTGCCCCCCCCCTCCTGTCCACTGCCCCCCCCCTCCTGTCCACTGCCCCCCCCTCCTGTCCACTGCCTCCCCCCTCCTGTCCACTGCCTCCCCCCTCCTGTCCACTGCCCCCCCTCCTGTCCACTGCCCCCCCTCCTGTCCACTGCCCCCCCCCCTCCTGTCCACTGGCCCCCCCTCCTGTCCACTGCCCCCCCCCCTCCTGTCCACTGCCCCCCCATCCTGTCCACTGCCCCCCTCCTGTCCACTGCCCCCCCACCTCCTGTCCACTGCCCCCCTCCTGTCCACTGCACCCCTCCTGTCCACCGCCCCCCCCCTCCTGTCCACCTCCCCCCCCTCCTGTCCACCTCCCCCCCCCTCCTGTCCACCTCCCCCCCCCTCCTGTCCACCTCCCCCCCCTCTCCTGTCCACCTCCCCCCCTCTCCTGTCCACTGCCCCCCCTCCTGTCCACCGCCCCCCTCCTGTCCACCGCCCCCCTCCTGTCCACCGCCCCCCCCTCCTGTCCACCGCCCCCCCTCCTGTCCACCTCCCCCCCCTCCTGTCCACTTCCCCCCCCTCCTTTCCACTGCCCCCCCTCCTGTCCACTGCTCCCCTCCTGTCCACTGCCCCCCCCTCCTGTCCACTGCCCCCCCCTCCTGTCCACTGCCCCCCCCTCCTGTCCACTGCCCCCCCTCCTGTCCACTGCCCCCCCCTCCTGTCCACTGCCCCCCCTCCTGTCCACTGCCCCCCCTCCTGTCCACTGCCCCCCCCTCCTGTCCACTGCCCCCCCCTCCTGTCCACTGCCCCCCTCCTGTCCACTGCCCCCCCTCCTGTCCACTGCCCCCCTCCTGTCCACCGCCCCCCCTCCTGTCCACCTCCCCCCCTCCTGTCCACCTCCCCCCCCTCCTGTCCACCCCCCCCCCCTCCTGTCCACCTCCCCCCCTCTCCTGTCCACCTCCCCCCCCCCTCCTGTCCACTGTCCGTCCCCACCCCCTCCTGTCCACTGTTCATCCCCCCCCCTCCTGTCCACTGTTCGTCCCTTCCCTCTGGGGAACACGGAGAGAGAAGGGAGCGGGAAATTTTACTCATGGCCAATGCCAGGTCTCTCTCCCCCTCGCCGCTACAACTCATCTCTCTCCCTCCCCGCCGCCGCTCCAACTGGAACAGATGGCGGCGCCCGGAAGGACCCCCTTCCTCCCTCGCAGCGCCCAGTGAGAAGATGGCGGCGCCCGGAAGTACAGGTAGGTGTCGCGTGTGTCGCTCCCCCACTTCCCCACCCCCCCACTTCTCCCCCCCCCACTTACCCCCCCCCCACCTCCCAGAGCATGCTCTCTACGGCTCAACATCCCCGAGGAGCAGGAGGAGGGCGGCAGGGACTTAATGCTGCTAGATCAGGAAATGCAGGGGGAGGAATCCATGCCTTTGAGTCCACCCCCCCCCTGCCTTTGACGCCACCCTCCCCTCTCCCTTTGACGCCCCCCCCCTGCCTTTGACGCCCCCCCCTCCCTTTGACGCCCCCCCCTCCCTTTGACGCCCCCCCTCCCTTTGACGCCCCCCCCGCCCTTTGACGCCCCCCCCTCCCTTTGATGCCCCCCCCTCCCTTTGACGCCTCCCCCCCTCCCTTTGACGCTCCCCCCCCCTGCCTTTGACGCTCCCCCCCCTGCCTTTGACGCCCCCCCCCCCCTGCCTCCGGGCAACGCCGGGTATACACACACATCTCCTCCCCCCCATCACACTCACCTCCCTCTCCGGCGCTGACTCACCTCCCCTCCCCGGCGCTCACTCCCCCTGCCTTTCACGCCCCCCCTCCCTGCCTCCGGCCAACGCCGGGTATACACACACACACCTCCTACACCCCCATCACACTCACCTCCCTCCCCGCCGCTTTCACCTCCCTGGCGCTGACCCACCTCCCCTCCCCGCTGCTGACTCACCTCCCCTCCCCTGACTCCCCTCCCTGGTGCTCCCCTCCCCGGCGCTCCACTCACATCACCTCCCACACACTGACTGACACACACAACTTACTGACACACACACGCTGACTGACGCACACACACACGCACACTAACTGACGCGCGCACACACACTGACTGACACACACACACTGACTGACACACACACACTGACTGACACACACACACTGACTCACAGATACACACTGGCTCACACACACACACTGGCTCACACACACACTAACTGACGCGCGCACACACACACACACTGACTGACACACACACTGACTGACACACACACTGACTGACACACACACTGACTGACACACACACTGACTGACACACACACTGACTGACACACACACACCGACTGACACACACACACCGACTGACACACACACACCGACTGACACACACACACACACCGACTGACACACACACACCGACTGACGCGCGCACACACACCCCCACACACACTGACTGCCGCGCGCACACACACACCCCCACACACACACACTGACTGCCGCACGCGCACACACACACTGACTGACTGCCGCACGCACGCACACACTGACTGACGCGCACACAAACCCTGACTGACGCACGCACGCACACACTGACTGAGGCACACACACGCACACACTGACTGTGTGTGCGTCAGTCAGTCTGTGTGTGTTTGTGTTTCTGCCTCAGACTCACTGACGCGCGCACAAACACACAGTGACTGACGCACACACGCTACATGAAGCTGTAAAGGAGGGAGGGGGGGGGGACTGGATTGATGTGAATGGGGGACAAACAGAGGGAGGGGGGAGGAGAGAGAGAGGAACGGGAACATTACATCCCGGGCAACGCCGGGTCTCTCAGCTAGTCTAACATAAATGAACTGAACTATAGGCTCTAAGTAAGCTATCTTCTACCAAAAGGGGAGGCGGGAGTATTTAATATCACAATAACAGAACTTATTACTTTGTTGCGCATCTTACTTTTCTTTATCTTGTTTTTCTTGCAGTTAGTTGGTTATATATTTTGCAATATATTTTAGCAGACTAAGCAAAAAGAAAAAACTCGTGCTAAGCTACCTCATCTATCTCAAGGCCGACAGCCAGTACATCTCTCTCTCTCTCACTCTACAAGGGGTTTAATAGATAGGACGAGGGGTCCAGCTAAACAAAGAAATGACTGTTTCAGCATTAAGGAAAATTGAAGGGAAAAACGTATTCAGTGCACACACACACACACACACACACACACACACACACACACACACACACACACACACACACACACACACACACACACACACACACACACACACACACACACACACACACACACACACACACACACACACACACACACACACACACACACAATTTCACTTAACCCATAACGCAATGAAACACAAAGCATGACTCTTCCTATAGCTGTGGAAAACAAAAGCCTGGTTATAGCTATACATAGAAATAATGTGAACATATTATTCTTCAATACACTTCTCTATTCAGGATTGATGCAATTTTAACTTTCGTATATCGGGAAAGCTTTGAAACACATAGTCCACATAAAATAAACTCTTTGCCCTAAAAGTTCCAAAATGGGCAAAACACAAACATTCTTCCTCTCTCTTTCTCTTGCTTGCCTTGGTCCCACATTGGGCGCCAAATGTAAACCTCCCTGCCTGGTTTCTAGGGTGATTACATCTTTGCTGATGACACTAAATTGTGTAAGGTAGAATCAGAGCAGGATGTAATTTCTCTCCAGAAGGACATGCAGAGACTGGAAACGTTTGCAAGTAAATGGCAGATGAGGTTTAATACAGGTAAATGTAAGGTTATGTATTTGTGAAGCAAGAATAAACAGACGACTTACAAATTAAATGGGGATAAATTGGGGGAATCCTTGATGGAGAAGGATTTAGGAGTGCTTGTAGACAGCAGGCTTAGCAATAGTGCCCAAAGTCATGCAGTAGCTGCAAAGGCAAACAAGATCTTATCTTGCATTAAACGGGCAATGGATGGAAGGGAAGTAAACATGATTATGCCCATTTATAAACCATTAATAAGACCACACCTTGAATATGGAGTACAATTCTGGGCACCACTCCTTAGAAAAGACATTATGGAACTAGAGAGAGTGCAGAGAAGAGCCACCAAATTAATAAAGGGGATGGACAATCTAACTTATGAGGAGATGTTGGCTAAATTAAATTTATTTACATTAGAAAAGAGACGTCTAAGAGGGGATATGATAACTATATACAAATATATTCAGGGACAATACAAGGAGCTTTCAAAAGAACTATTCATCCCAAGGGCAGTACAAAGGACTCTTGGTCATCCCTTAAGGTTGGAGGAATGGACATTTCACCAGCAACAAAGGAAAGGGTTCTTTACAGTAAAGGCTGTTACAATGTGGAATTCATTACCCATGGAGACTGTGATGGCAGATACAATAGATTTGTTCAAAAAAAGGTTGGACATCTTTTTAGAAAGGTATACAGGGATATTCCAAATAGGTAAATATGGGAAGGATGTTGATCCAGGGATTAATCAGATTGACAATTCTTGGAATCAGGAAGGAATTTATTTCCGCCCTTATGAGATGTCATTGGATGATGTGTCACTGGGGTTTTTTGTTTGCCTTCCTCTGGATCAATATACTGTAAGTATAGATATAGGATAAAGTGTCGTCTAAATTAGTATAGGTTGAACTTGATGGCCGCATGTCTTTTTTCAACCTCATCTATTATGTAACTATGTATTAGATATGACTAATCTGCATGGGTTACCTTGACTCGGGGTGCTGGATTCAGGCTGCTGGGCGATGAGGTAGTAAGGTTGTAGAATAATGAGCGCCAGGAACATTTGTATTACAACAGTCATTTATTCGTGTCCCCAAAACACACAGGGACCGCTCATTGACATATTGACAACGTTGCACTGTATTTTATATCAGACATACATGAATACGGTTCTTTGATCAGCGCCCACTCTTAACACTCGAATGGAGGTACATATCTTGTTTCTTCACTGTGCTAATACCCGGGCCCCCCTTCTTGTTGACTAGGTACATCCCTATTCATTTCCCCGCTAATACTAGGCCAATTGGGGATCCTAGTGGGTTCTATATACGTGACCCCAATAAATGTAGATTTTATGGTAACTGCCACTTCCATTTCACCCTGAGAGGAATGTAAATGCAGATCCGCGTTTAGATCCGAACCACCGGCATCGGGGAATCCCCGTTACAGAAGCACTCTGTCACATGCCGTTTCATACCAAGAGACTTGTACTGGACTCCTCTAGTCTCCTCTAGGGATCTCAACTAATAAGGACACTATACCTGTCAATAACATAATAAAGTCTGATCTCAGACACGCTATTAGAGAGGGCTGGGGTTCCTTACAATGCATCAGATCTCAGACGCGCTATTAGAGAGTGCTGGGGTTCCTTACAATGCATCAGATCACAGACGCGCTATTAGAGAAAGTTGGGGTTCCTTACAGTGCATCTGATCTCAGACGCGCTATTAGAGAAAGTTGGGGTTCCTTACAATGCATCAGATCTCAGACGCGCTATTAGAGAGTGCTGGGGTTCCTTACAATGCATCAGATCACAGACGCGCTATTAGAGAAAGTTGGGGTTCCTTACAGTGCATCTGATCTCAGACGCGCTATTAGAGAGGGTTGGGGTTCCTTACAATGCATCTGATTTCAGACGCGCTATTAATGAGTGCTGGGGTTCCTTACAATGCATCAGATTTCAGACGCGCTATTAATGAGTGCTGGGGTTCCTTACAATGCATCAGATTTCAGACGCTCTATTAGAGAGTGCTGGGGTTCCTTACAATGCATCAGATCTCAGACGCGCTATTAGAGAAAGTTGGGGTTCCTTACAATGCATCTGATCTCAGACGCGCTATTAGAGAGGGTTGGGGTTCCTTACAATGCATCAGATCTCAGACACGCTATTAGAGAGGGTTGGGGTTCCTTACAATGCATCAGATCTCAGACGCGCTATTAGAGAGGGTTGGGGTTCCTTACAATGCATCAGATCTCAGACGCGCTATTAGAGAGGGTTGGGGTTCCATACAATGCATCTGATCTCAGACGCGCTATTAGAGAGGGTTGGGGTTCCTTACAATGTATCTGATTTCAGAAGCGCTATTAGAGAGGGTTGGGGTTCATTGCAATGCAACTGATCTCAGACACGCTATTAGAGAGGGTTGGGGTTCATTGCAATGCAACTGATCTCAGACGCGCTATTAGAGAGGGTTGGGGTTCATTGCAATGCAACTGATCTCAGACGCGCTATTAGAGAGGGACGGGGTTCCTTACAATGCCCCTGATCTCAGACACGCTATTAGAGAGGGTTGGGGTTCATTGAAATGCAACTGATCTCAGACACGCTATTAGAGAGGGTTGGGGTTCCTTACAATGCAACTGATCTCAGACGCGCTATTAGAGAGGGTTGGGGTTCCTTATGTAAACCTCCCTGCCCGGGGAGATTACATCATGTCCTGTGTTTGGTTACTCAGTATGGGTTACCTTGACTCAGGATGCTGGATTCAGGCGGCTGGGCGATGAGGTAGAAACGATGGAAAATAATGGGCACCAGGAACTTTTGTACTGTAATATAACAGTCTTTTATTTGTGTCCCCTAGCACGGGGACTGCTCACACGCAGGGCCCGCTGGGAATATCGCGGGGCTGTGTGCACGGACATGTCGTGTGAGGTCTCTTACCTTCTCTGTCTCTTCCTGCAGGATCCTGCATCATGGTGCAGAGATGTCAAATGGCGTCACGTTGACATGACAATGGGACGTCACATGATGTCGCCTTGGCAACCCGGCACTACAGGGTGCAGCACCACAGGGTGTCCCGTTGTCATAGCAATGTCACATGTCCCGTTGTCATGGCAACGCGACACCATTTGATGTCGCAGCGCCGTGATGAAGGACCCTGCAGGAAGAGATGGCGAAGAATGTAGGAGAGTTACAGAGGCTCTGCGCTCTCCCATGACGAATACTTTAATTGATGTGTGGAATTGCGTGGGGCCTCTATAACTGCAGGACTTGGTGCCATGGCACCGCCATCAAGCCGGGCCTGTGTCACACACACATGAAAACGTTCTCCTGGTTTTATAATCAACGTACATAAATACGGCGTTTCCGTTAGTGCCCACTTTTAACACTGAAATGGAGGTGCAGTCACTTATTTGTTCTACGTGTGTGGAACACGGCCCTCCCTTTGTTGCTTCGGGATCATCCATCGATATTACCCTGGTTACACTACACCAACACTAGGCCCCATTGATCATGGTTGGTCCATCACAAGTGACCACAATACCTTTGGCCTGTTTGGGAACTGCCACTTCCATACAGACTGAGGAGGTATATTAATGTGGATCTGAGATTAGATCCGATCCTCCAACACCCGGGAACCCTCTTTCCTGAGGTCCTCTGTGGCATACTGTAGGAGACATATGCAGAGTTATAACCAGGGAGACATATTTGAGGAAAATATACCATGGATTTATTTATCCCGTATCTTCACACAATCTCTTTAAAGAAGCATACAAATAAATAAACAGGCCTAACCCTGTGTAAGGGCTAACTCACTTTCCCAGTCCCTAACTGCAGGGCTGGGAGGATAGGCCTCTTACCAGCCTCTGACCCAATGTCCAAAGAGGTACCTGTAAGCAGGGGCTCTTTCCCTCAGTCTGGGTTGGTGTCCATGGGGTGCACCCTCTGGCGGGTTCCAGTGACCGCTGTGTCCTGGAATAGAGGGGCTGGTTCCCTGGGACCCCTCTATGACAGCACATACCATCTTAGTTTAGGCAAGAGGCTTTTCTACCTGACTGATGAGCCAGGTGGAGACTGGCTAATGGTCTCTAGCTGCTATTAACCAGCTCACTGCTGGACTATTCATCCATTCGAGATACAGACTTCCTATTGGGATGTGACTGCTTTTAATAAAGGTCAAGCTCTTCATTACCCCTACCTGTCAGTAATACATTGGTATTATGAGTATGTGTATATATATATATAAAGCAGAAAATAGCCGTGTTAGTCCAGTTGCGATAGTGCACAATATATATATATATATTGTGACAGGATGGCTGTGGTAAGTGAGGACACAACACGTCTTTTCCGGTGAAATAATGCTGTTGGGTTTATTTGTCCAAAAACGGTAACTAAACAATGGGTACACTGTCCCTTTAAAATTGAAATGAAACCAAAACCTAACCCCGGTCGGGGTACTAGCTAAACAAAAGTGCAGGCTAACTATCTGGCTGGCTAGCTAACCTATTCCAGCCCAAAAAAGTACAGCAAACGTAGTTGGCTCCTTACCTGGGAGCTTTATTCTTCCCTCTTGGGACAGGATCGCTTTGGGCAGCTTGTGGCTGTCTTAACACTTCTCTGTCTTCTCTCTATGCCTCAGAGAGAGAGATTGCCGCCCCAGAGGCATTTCCTCTTCCTGTTTTTAAAGCAGGTAAAGGAGCTTTATTCAAATCACCTGTGGTCTGCTTGACAAGCTGAGTTAACCCCTCGTTTACTGGATAGCATGCATACTGCCATCTCCTATTCACATACACGGAGTCAATGACCCTGTCACATATCTCCCTTCCCAGCGTAACGTTACCGAGTGGAGCGGCCCGTGCACCGAGACTGTGCACCCTAGAGAGTGCATCAGCATTACCGTGCAGTATGCCTGGCCGATGTTGGATCGTAAAGTTAAAAGGTTGCGACGACAGGAACCAACGGGTAACTCTCGAGTTCTTTTCTTTATTTCTATGCATCCACTGTAGGGGTGCGTGATCTGTTATGAGTGTAAAAGACCTGCCTAACAGGTAATACTTCAATGTGTCTGTTGCCCACTTTACGGCCAAACACTCTTTTTCTACTGTGGGATATCTTTGTTCGCGGGTACACAATTTGCGACTTAAATAGAGGACCGGGTGTTCCTCTTCTCCTACAAACTGGGACAGTACTGCTCCGAGACCTACTTCGGAGGCGTCCGTTTGTAAAAAAAACTCCTTTTTAAAGTCCGGGGCTACCAAGACTGGGTGACTACAGAGCGCTGTACGTAGGTCTACAAATGCGGTCTCCGCATTACCGTTCCATTTTACAACATCAGGTGCCTTTGCCTTTACTAGATCTGAAAGCTGTGCAGCCCGGGTTGCAAAATGGGGTATAAATCGCCTGTAGTAACCTACAATGCCCAGAAACGTCCTAACCTGTTTCTTTTTTTAGGGGACGGGGCCAACTCTCAATGGCTTCAACTTTATTGAGCTGGGGTTTTACTGTCCCCCTTCCCACAACATAGCCAAGATATTTTGCCTCTGCTAGGCTGACTGAACATTTAGCTGGATTGGCTGTAAGACCCACCTCCCGAAAGGTTCTTAACACTGCTTCAACCTTTACTAGATGTGAGTCCCAATCTGGACTATGAATTACCACATCGTCTAAGTACGCTGAGGCGTAGTTCGAGTGTGGGTGTAGCAATTTTTCATCAACCTTTGGAAGGTTGCAGGCGCCCCATGAAGACCAAAGGGTAAAACAGTATACTGAAATAGACCATCAGGTGTGGAGAAGGCCGTTTTCTCTTTTGCTGACCTTGTTAAGGGGATTTGCCAATAACCCTTTGTAAGATCTAAAGTGGTTAGAAAACGAGCCCTCGCCAACTTCTCAATTAACTCGTCTACCCGTGGCATAGGATAGGCATCAAACTTCGAGACTTCATTTACCTTTCTAAAGTCGTTACAGAACCGTATTGTCCCATCTGGCTTAGGTACCAAGACAATAGGGCTGGACCATTGACTATGGGACTCCTCAATTATGCCTAGATCTAGCATTTTCTTTACCTCCGACTGAATAGCCCCTCTTCTAGCTTCTGGGATTCTATAAGGTCTTATCTTAATGACTACCCCTGGCTTGGTGATGATATCATGAGAAATCATCCTAGTTTTCCCTGGTACGCTGGAAAAGACATCTCTGTTCCTTTTCACCAAATCTACAGCTTCTCTGTGTTGTTCAGGCGTAAGTTCTGCCGATATTTGAACAAGTGGTTCCTCCCCTTTCCTGGATTCTTTAGCTACTACCGACAGGCATACCTCTCTATCCTTCTAGGATTTTAATAGATTTATGTGATAGATTTGCTCTACCTTCCTCCGGTCTGGCTGTCGAATTTTATAATTCACCGGGCCGACCTGTTCTAGAACCTCATATGGCCCCTGCCAATGTGATAACAGCTTGCTTTCGGCCGTGGGAACAAGGACCATTACTCGGTCCCCTGGTCGGAAGTTGCGAACCGTAGCCTGTCTGTTGTAAAGGTTCCGTTGGGCCCTCTGTGCCTCTTCTAGATGCTGTCTGACTATGGGGGTAATATGCGCAATACGGTCTTTCAAATCTTCCACAAATTGGACGACATTTTTCCCTGGCACAGCTTGTTGCTCCCACTCTTCTTTGAGGCTATCCTGAATCCCTCTTGGGCGTCTCCCATACAGGAGTTCAAATGGGGAAAACCCCGTAGAGGCCTGTGGTACCTCTCGGATAGATAAGGCAACAAGGTGTCCCAGTTCTTCCCATCACTAGCGACTACCTTTCTCAACATTATCTTCAACGTCTTATTAAATCGTTCTACCAGTCCGTCCGTTTGTGGATGGTACACAGAGGTTCTTAGGGACTGTATTTTTAGCTCTACACATAAGTCTCGCATAAGTTTAGATGTAAACGGGGTACCCTGATCTGTCAGAATTTCTTTCTGTATCCCGAGTCGGGATAACACCTGTTACAATTCCTTAGCTATAGCTTTGGAGGAAGTATTACGTAAAGGTAGTGCCTCTGGATATCGAGTGGCATAGTCTAGGATCACCAGAATGTACTGATGACCCTTGGCAGATTTCTCCAAGGGACCCACTATATCCATGGCAATTCTCTCAAATGGGACCTCAATAATAGGCATAGGGATCAATGGGGCCCTCAAACGTGGTCGGGGGCTTTCAACTGACACTCGGGACAAGAGGCACAGAATCTCTTTACTGCATTATATATCGCTGGCCAGTAAAACCTTTTTAGGATTCTTTGCTGTGTCTTCTCTACGCCCAGATGACCCCCCAACAAATGAGAGTGTGCTAGCTCTAGGACCTTCCTCACTAATGAACTGGGTACTAACAATTTTTCTATTTCTTGGCCCTCCTCTTGGCTCACATGGTATAACAAGTCATTCTTAATGTAGAAATATGGATAGGATTCCTTTGTGGTTCCTTCTACCGGGACCCCATTAACTTCTACCGCCTGGCTAAACCCATTTTTCAACTGGGGATCATTAGCCTGTTCTCTACCAAAGTTAGTTAGGGACAGTTCTAGACTTCCAAAAACTTCTTCATCTGGAGTTTGGTCGGTTACCTCCACGGGTAACTCAGACACCTGATCACCAACAGGCCCTGTCTCGGACAACTCTTCTCCCTCTGGTCTTCCTCCGTTAGGGGTAGTGACCAGTGCTAACTGGGGTGGGGGCGTACCTCTTTTTTTTTCCTTCCTACATTCTCGTTTCGACTTAGGGGTTTTAGACACCTCAGCGACTAATTCGGGTCTGTAAATGGAAAAAGCTCATCTGGAGTAGGATTGTTCAAGGTGAGCTGTCCTCTGATCAGGGTGTAAAAACCAGGGAAATTACAGCCTAACACTAGGGAATGGGGTAATTGTGGCACAATTGCTGCCATAGTTTCGATGATTTGCCCCTCGACTTTTACTTTTATCAGAGTCGTGGTGTACGGAAGCGTACACCCATGCACACATAATACCCACAACTTCTCACCCTGGGGTAACCGGAGAGGCTTAACCAACTTCCCGGATACCAAGTTAATATTGCTCCCTGAGTCTACCAGTGCGGAGACTGGTTTTCCATTTAACATCACCGTGGTGAGGAAGTTGTGGGTACGTTTTCCCTCGCGGGTCATACCTACCACTCCACAAAATTCAGACTTCACAGAACCATATGCACACTCCATTGGCTCAGACAACTGTGGGCAGTGAGCCTTAATATGCCGCGTCTCCCCACACTCAAAACAAACAATTGGCCCAGTTCGTTCTTGAAACCCTTTCTGAAATTTAGAGTTTCTGTCCTTATCCTGGTTTTCTTCCACCCGCTCAAATCGTGCGAACGGTCGTGGGTCCTGGCGCCAGCGCTGGCCTCTACTGTTCGTGTTGGGACGTGGGTTGTAGTTTGTGCGAGTGGGGCGTGACAGTTCACGGGTAGCCAGAAACTGCTCCACTGCGCCTACCATGGCATCACAAGAGAGGGGATCTCCCTGCCCCACCCACTGTTGAAGGTCCTGGGGTAACACTCGAATGAAGCGGTCCAACACCACCATCTCAAGGATCCGTGCCGGGCTATATTCCTCTGGTTTCAGTCACTTGGACGCTAGGTCAATCAAATCCCATAACTGGGACCTGGGTGGCTTCTGTTCCTGGTATCTGCACGTATAGAACCTCTGCGCACAAACTGCGGGAGTCACACCAATCCTTACAAGGATTTCGCTTTTCAGACAGTCATAATCTGCTGCGGCTTCTTCGTCAAGGTCACAATACGCTTTTTGGGCTTCCCCCAGTAAAAAGGGTGCGATAATACCAGCCCATTTGGAGCGGGCCCAACCTTCCCGGGAAGCGATTCACTCAAAGGACCTGAGGTATCCATCGATGTCATCGTGCGGCGTCATTTTCTGCAGGTTCACATTCGCCGGGACGGGCCGCGCCGGGGCCGTACTGGACGAGTCCATTTTAATCTGGGTCAGCTGCTCAATCAGCTGTTTCTGTGTCTCTGCAATAATGTCAAGCTGGGCTGCAAGTATCCGGTTCGTCTCGCGTTGTGCAGCCGTGCTTTCCTGCTGAACAGCGGTGCTGTGCACTAGGCCTTTACAACGTCTTCCATACTGATAGTTACCGCGTGGACAGGTCCCACCAGTCGCAATCGGTAGCTCCGCCCCTTTTACAGGGTGTTCGACATCCCACTTCTGACACCACGTGTGGCAGGATGGCCGTGGTAAGTGAGGAGACAACACGTCTTTTCCGGTGAAATAATGCTGTTGGGTTTATTTGTCCAAAAACGGTAACTAAACAATGTGTACAGAGAAAACAATACAGACCGGCGCCTTAAAGTCCAAATGGGAGATATAAAAGTTCAATGGATGATTTGGAATATCCAATGGATGTTGATCTGGTCCAGTGGACAGCAGGTTCCTCAGCAGCAGAAATGTTAAGACATGCAGGGGAGACAAGAGGATAAGATCATAGTGTAACACTGTGTGGTTATGACAAAAAACACATAGACATAGACAAACAGACACACACAACACTAAACAATAGGCTGACTATTAATAAAGATGATTTAATGAACACAATAAAATGCAGGTGACTGGTGACGAGCAGGTCAAGGATCCAGTGTGTAAAAACTGGAATCCTACTTACAGCAGGTCCCTAGGATATGCGCAGGTGAGGGTAGTATAAGTGTCCGACAGATGGTGTTGGTGGACGCGTGCCACGTGTAGATGCCTGCAGGAGCTTCCTTGGATAGCTGCCGATGATGGCGCCGCTTCCTTCTGCTACACGTGACGTCCTTCGTTGGCGCCCGGAAGTACGTCACAACAGGCAGGACGAAACACCTAGTCCCGCTTAAAAATTTTTTTTAATAAATTCCTAGCAAGAACAACATTAGTTTTTTGACATAAGTTTATTTATTGTATTACATTATACTACAATTAGTCCTTGTTAAGTGTGTGTGTAAATGTCGGATTTAGACAAAAAAGCCAGATGTGAATGACTAGTTTCCTGCACCCTTTAACCAGGGTGTGTATATCTATCTATATATTTCTGAAAGTGTTGTATGCGTGTCTGGTTGTCCTGTGCCTCAGGCCAATCAGATTGCTCCCTTGGCCCGCCCGCCCCCCGCACACCTCTCATTGGCCTGAGGCGGAGTGACGGGCCAAAGGTCACACACACACACACACCTTGGCCTCACTCTCCCCCGTCAGTTGGACCGCATCTCACCTTCCACACCCCCCCCCTCTCTTCCGGTGCCCCTCACTCCCCCACCTCCCCCAAACCCCCACCTCCCCCAAACCCTCACTCACCGCAACATCCCCAGCCGCACTATCACGTGCACTGGCTCCCTGGTGGAGGGGAAGCGCGGCGTGGCCTACTGCTCAGCAGCAAACTCCAGGCTCCTCCCCCCTCGCTCCCAACGAGGAACTGAGGGGAAGCGCGGCGCGGCCCGGCCTCCTGCACTCCATCTGGCCTCCTGCACTCCATCTTGCCTCCTGCACTCCCCCGGCCTCCTGCACTCCCCCTCACTGGCTCCCGGATGGAGGGAAAGCGCGGCCCGGGCCGGGCCTCCTGCACTCACCCTCACGTGCATACGTGCACACGTGCACACGTGCACACGTGCACCGGCTCCTGGATGGAGTTGAAGCGTGGCGCGGGTCTCCTGCCCCAGCCTGCCATTCTTGCCCCCGCCCCGACAGCTTCCCGAACCCACCTCCTGTCCCAGCCAGATGCCACGGGGATGTTCGTGCCAGGAGGGGAACCGTCTGCCGCCAGGAACCACCACCCGGTCAAGGTAAGTCACCCACCGTCTCCCACCCACACACTGTCACCCAGTTACCCACCGTCTCCCATCCACCCGCTGTCACCCACCGTCTCCCACCCACCCATTGTCAACCAGTCAAAGTCACCCACCCATCCACCCACACACCCATGCAGTCACCCACACACCCACCCAGTCACCCACACATCCACCCAGTCACCCACACATCCACCCAGTCACCCACACATCCACCCAGTCACCCACACATCCACCCAGTCACCCACACATCCACTCAGTCACCCACACATCCACCCAGTCACCCACACATCCACCCAGTCACTCACACATCCACCCAGTCACTCACTCACCCACTTTCACTCACTCACCCACCCACTTTCCCCCAGTCACCCACTTTCCCCCAATCACCCACTTTCCCCCAGTCACCCACTTTCCCCCAGTCACCCACTTTCCCCCAGTCACCCACTTTCACCCAGTCACCCACTTTCAGTCAGTCACCCACCCACTCAGTCAGTCACCCACCCACTCAGTTAGTCACCCACCCACTCAGTCAGTCACCCACCCACCCACTCAGTCAGTCACCCACACACCCACCCAGTCACCCACACATCCACCCAGTCACCCACACATCCACCCAGTCACCCACACATCCACCCAGTCACTCACACATCCACCCAGTCACTCACTCACCCACTTTCACTCACTCACCCACCCACTTTCCCCCAGTCACCCACTTTCCCCCAATCACCCACTTTCCCCCAGTCACCCACTTTCCCCCAGTCACCCACTTTCCCCCAGTCACCCACTTTCACCCAGTCACCCACTTTCACCCAGTCACCCACTTTCAGTCAGTCACCCACCCACTCAGTCAGTCACCCACCCACTCAGTTAGTCACCCACCCACTCAGTCAGTCACCCACCCACCCACTCAGTCAGTCACCCACCCACTCAGTCAGTCACCCACCCAGTCAGCGGGGGAGCGGAGCGAGCGCCCGAGACACAGAGGGTGAGCGGCCACAACACGTTGCCTCCCGCCTCAAATCCACGTGGGAGTGGCCGGACAAGTGAGGGAGCGGCCGGACGGGTGAGGGAGCGGCCGGACGGGGGAGGGAGCGGCCAGACGGTTGAGGGAGCGGCCGGACGGGTGAGGGAGTGGCCCACAACAGGCGGGACGTTTCGGGGGGGGGGAAGATTTTTTGGGGGGGGACAGACGGAAGCTTTCGGGGGGGAGGTGGGGCAGATGACCGGCAGACAACAGACACTGGGGGAAGGGGAGCAAGCGGCAACATGGGGGTGGGTGGGGAGGCAAGTAGCAAAGCATGATCACTACCTCCCTCCTCACCTCCCGCACTCCCCCCACTTTCCACCCCCCCCCCTTCCCTTCCTCCCCCCCACTTCCCTTCCTCCCTCCCCCTTCACTTCCCCTCTTCCCCTTCACCTCCCCTTCACCTCCCATCACCCCCCATCAGCACCCCTCACCCTCCCTCACCCTCCCTCCACCCTCCCTCCCCCCCTCCACATCCTCTCAACCCCCTTCACCTCCCCTCCACCCACCCTTCAGCCTCCTCCCCCTCTCACCTCCCTCACCCCCCCTTCACCTCCCCTACACCCGCCCCCTTAACCTCCCCTCCACCCCCCCTAAACCTCCCCTCCACCCCCTTCACCTCCCCCCACCCCCCCTTCACCTCCCCTTCACCTTCCCTTCACTCCCCCCTTCCAAACTCCCCCACCCTCCCCCCTTCACACCACCTCCCCCTTTCCCCCACCTTCCCCCACATCCCCCTTCCCCCCCCTCCTCCCCCTTCCCACCTCCACTCCCCCCCTCCTCCCCCCTTCTCCTCCTCCTCCTCCTCCCCCCTTCCCCCTTCCCCTCCCCCACCTCCCCCATTCCCCACCTCCCCCTTTCCCACCTCCCCCCTTTCCCACCTCCCCCCTCCCACCTCCACTTCCCCCCTCCTCCCACCTTCCCCTCCCCCACCTCACCCCTTCCCCACCTCACCCCTTCCACCGCCTCCCACCACCCCCTTACCCCACCTCCTCCCCCCTTCCCCACCTCCCCCTTCCCCCCCTCCTCCCCCCTTCCCCACCTCCCCCCTTCACCCCCCTCCTCCCCCCTTCCCCTCCTCCCTTCCCCCCCCTCCTCCCCCCTTCCCCTCCCCCACCTCCTCCCCCTTCCCCCTTTGCCTCCTCCCCCTTCCCCTCCTCCCCCTTCCCCTCTCCACCTCCCTCCTCCACCTCCCCCTTCCCTTCCTCCCATCATCCCCCCTTCACCTCCTGTCACCCACCCCCCCTTCACCTCACGGCAACCCCCTCCACCTCCCATCACCCCCCCTTCACCTCCCCTCACCCTCCCCTCACCCCCCTTCACCTCCCCTCCACCCCCCTTTTACCCCCCCTTCACCTTCCCCCCTTCACGTCTCCTCAACACCCCTCACCCCCCTTCACCTCCCCTTCACCCCCCCTTCACCTACCCTCACCCCCCCTTCACCTCCCCCCCAGCCCCCCACCTCCCCCTTCCCACCTACCCCCTCTGCCCCCCGTTCGCCCCCCCTTCACCTCCCCTCCGCCCCCCCCTTCACCTCCCCTCCACCCCCCCTTCAACTCCTCACCCCCCCCCCTTTCACCTCCCCTCACCACCCCCCCTCACCTCCCCTCCACCTCCCCTCACCCCCCCTTCACCTCCCCTCCTTCAATGCCTTTCGGCCACCCTCCCGCCTCTGCCTTTCGCCCACCCGCACTTCTGCCTTTCCACCCGCCCACCGCTCACACCCCTGCGCCACACAGCCGCCGCACGCACTCAACAGACACCCGCCACACTCGACACACCACCCGCCGCCTCTCACCCACCCCACACACTCGACACACACCTGCCTCCTCCTGCCCCTACGCAACAACATCACTGACCAGCCGTCGCCCGCACTCGCCACACACCCGCCGCCTCACACCCTAGCAGGACCCCGACCCACAGCCAGCACTCACTACCCACGCGCCACCCGTTACTGAACACCCACCCGCCACCTCACACACGCTCACACCATAGCTGGACACACGCCTCACATTTTTACATCACTTATGTCACCAAAATATACATTGTACTGTGGTGTGTTTACAATAAACCATTTTTATACAACATCGTATTACATTTTCTTCCATATTTCTTTCCAACATTATTATCCAACCTTTACAACAAATACTCACCTTTTGTTCCACGATTTATAAATAATACTACCTATTACGCATTTACATCCCGGGCAACGCCGGGTCTCTCAGCTAGTATATATATATATATACAGTGGTCGACAAATCACCAAAAAATCTACTCGCCATCTAGTACCACACGTGTGCTGCTTGGGCCAATAGGAGCTCGCCACGATGTTAAATCCACTCGCCTGGGGCGAGCAAATGTATAGGTTTGCCGAACACTGTATATATATATATGCCTGGTTCCAGCACTGCAGGCACTAGGGGTAAATGTTGTTTTCAGGAGAAATGTTGCAAAGCTTGTCTGTGACCTTTCCCTGTAACAGTTTTCATGGAACCAAAGTTATGTTGCATTTTAAACAACAAATCAGGGGGCGGGGAATATTGACCGCACCTGGCCTTGAATGTTTCAATGTTGGGGCATATGGTATAAAAAGGTGGGGAGAGAGACGCCTAGCTCAGCTCCAGCTCTGGTTATGAGTTCCAGCTGCAGATTCAGAGCTGCCAGTGTTGGTCCCAGACCTGAAAACCAGTCCCTGTAAGCACTGTGAAGAAAGAAGGACAGGGGAAATCTCTGCAAGGGGGACCCTGCAACTAGTTCTGCAGCGTATCCCCAGTTGGGTATGTGTTGTCTGTTTATCTGTAGTATAGTTGTGGATATTTCTCTTTCAATTAATTAATTTTAGAAACTCTTGTGTTTCTGTCTGGCTAATTGATCCCTGGTGTGATAGTCCTGGTCTCCTGTGACAGCCTTCTTCTGGGGTCCTAACTTAGAGGAGCACTGTCCCTATCTACCACATAATAAAGCAGGAGGGCCTGGTCTGTGCTATTACTTTATGAACATCCCTATGATCTCCCCGAGACTCCTCTCTTCTTGCTCTCCGGGAACCTGAACTTCCAGACCCTTCCCCCTATCTTTTTATATCCCTTCTGACATCAGTATCCCCATGGCAACACAGGGTTGGCCCAACCCACACTATCCCGCTATTATCTCCTCACAGCAATCTCATAACCACATTGCGGGGGGGGGGGGGGGGTTACACTTACAGTGCATCTGTTCTCAGACATGCTATTAAAGACGGTTGGGGTTCCTTAACCCAGTGGTGCGCAAACTGGGTGTGTGCCCCCAGATTAACTCCAGGGGCGCGGGGTTTACAGAGGCCCCGCGTGCTTCCTGAAGGCACTTAAATTAAGTGCCGGGGAAGTGGCGATGGCCTCTGTAAACTGCACTTACCGTGGTTCAGCCGGCATCTGGAGACGCGTCGTCATGGCAACGTCAGACGCTCGGCATGGGACAGAGTGAGGGAGAGGCCTGCAACTTGGGGAGAGCCGGGACCAGGCGGTCACGAGAGGTCCAGCCCAACTGCTTTGTCCGGCCGCCGGGCCCCCTGCTGCCAGCGGGCCCGACCAGAGAGGCCACCCAAGCTAATGGTTTATATGTATTGGGGTTTTTTCTATGTATTGTTTTTTATATATATTAGTGTTTTTTTGTGCATTAAGTTTTCTTTCTATGTATTATTATTATTTTATTTTTTAATATGTATTATTGGGGGGGTGGGGCAGTTTGTATATATTTGTGGGTGTGAGGATTTGTTTGTATGTATTTAGAGGGGTCGGATATTTTGGTATGTATTTTGTGGGGGGGGGGGAATTGTGTGAGGGGGGAGGAATGAGTGTGAGGAGGGATTGAGAGGGTGGGGTAATTGACGGGGGAGTGAGGGAGGGAGCAAGAGTGGGATGCAGGGGAGAAAATATATGTGAGGCAGGGGGCCAGGGATTGAGTGAGAGTGGGGTATTTAATGGAGGGTGGGAGAGGTGAGACGGAGGGGAGAAAAAAAATGGAAAGAGGGAGGTAAATAGAGGGGGCTCGCGAGGTATGAAATGGGGGGGGGGGATCGCAAGACCTCCGACATGGGAGGGCCCCGGTCACATGCATGTGAAATCCGTGCCACCCGCACACTAGCATGCGGAGCCCCCTTCACCGGCATGCGTATCCCGTGTCCTGCACTGGCACGCGGGCATGCTGAGCCCCCTCGAACCCGCACTGGCATGTGGGCACGCTGAGCCCTCCCCCCGCACATACTCACACAGAACCTATTGGCTTTAAAGGGAGTCCCTGTACAGTTTAGGACTTGTTTCAGAGCCTGGCACCTGCCTCCAGGGCAGGACTGACACAGATACACAGCCTGGCACCTCTAGGGCAGGACTGGCACATATACACAGCCTGGCACCTCTAGGGCAGGACTGGCACAGATACACAGCCTGGCACCTCTAGGGCAGGACTGGTACAGATACACAGCTTGGCACCTCTAGGGCAGGACTGGCACAGATACACTTCTGGCACCTCTAGGGCAGGACTGGCACAGATACACAGCCTGGCACCTCTAGGGCAGGACTGGCACAGATACACAGCCTGGCACCTCTAGGGCAGGACTGGTACAGATACACAGCATGGCACCTCTAGGGCAGGACATTCTGCTCCTCACACTCTCCCTCTCTCTCCAGGTCCCATATTATAGACTTCCTCCTTGTGTCACTGTGCCCCGCGCTGAGTTGAAGTCAGAAAGTGTGCCATTCACCTCCCCCATGATGGGCAGCCTCTCCCCCCTTCTCCTGCCCCTCTCCCTCCTCTTCCTGGGTCACCTGGCATATCCCTGGCAGTGCCCAGACGAGCCAGGCGGCTGCTCTCTGGACCCCACCGTCCGGTACGATCTCCCTAACTATGTGGCCCCGGGAACCATTCAGAACCTGATCTCCAAGGATGGGCAGGAGCCCTTGGTCTTTGTGGCCATCACCAACCACCTGCAAGTTCTGCACGGCTCCGACCTGCGAATCCTGCAGAGCGTCACCACTGGACCCACCAACAGCTCCCAGTGCTCCCGGTGCTCCCAGTGTGAGATGGGCCTTGCCCGCCCGGACCAGCCCGAGGACACAGAGAGCCTAGTCCTTGTACTGGACCCAGAAGAGCACGTATTGTACAGCTGCGGCTCCTCTCTCCGCGGACTCTGCTTCATGCACCTGGCCACGGGCGCCAAGATCGCCGACTCCAAGTGTCTGTTCGCCCGTATGGAAAACTCTCCTCTTCTGTGCCAGGACTGTGTGTCCAGCCCACTGGGGACCCTTCTCACAGTGGTGACCAGTGGATGGACGACCTATTTCTACCTGGCCTCGTCGGTGGATTCCCGCGTGGCTGGAAGTTACAGTCCGGCGTCTGTGTCTGTACGGCAGCTGCACGCCACTGAGGAAGGCTTTGTGGACGAGTTTCAGTCACTGACGGTCCTCCCCCAGTTCAGGGACTCCTACCCCATCCGCTATCTGCACACCTTCCACACTGATTACTTTGTCTACTTCCTGACGGTGCAGCTACAGGAGCTGGGGGGCACAGCCTATCACAGCAGGGTGGTGCGCCTGAGCACCAGGGAGCAGATGAGGAGGTAAGAGGAGTGGGAGGTATGAGGTCCATGGGGATCTGAGCAGAGGTGATCAGCTTGGGTATGCTTACCAATCCTGTGCCCCACTCTCGCTACCCCTTCCTACACTCTCTACCCCCTCCCTCTTTCTACCTCTCCATTCCCTCTCTCTCTACCTCCCCCACTCCCTCTCTCTCTCTACCCCCCCTCTCCCTCTCTGTCTACACCCCCACTCATTCTCTGTCTACCCCCTCACTCCCTCACTTGTTACCCACTCCCTCTCTCTACGCCCTTCACGCTTTATCTACACCCCCTTCTACTCTCTCTATGCACCCCCCATCTCTCTCTCGCTCTCTCTTCCCCTCACTCTCTCTCTCTCTCTCTCTACGCCTCCCCCTCGCGCTCTCTCGTACTACGCCCCCCTTGCACTCTCTATCTATATGCCCCCAGTCGTGCTTTCTCTCTCTATGCACCCCCCCTCTCTCTCTACACCCCGCCTTCCTCTCTCTCTACGCCCCCCTTTGCACTCTCTCTATGCCCTCCTCGCTCTCTTTACGCCCTCCCCTCGTGCTCTCTATTTACATCCCCTTGCTCTCTTTACACCCTGCTTGCTCTCTCTCTTGCTCTACGCCCCCCTTTCGAGCTCTCTCTCTATGTCCCCCCTCGCGCTCTCTCTCTTTCTCTCTACACACCTCCCGTCGCACTCTCTCTCTATGCCCCCTTGCTCTCTCTCTTGCTCAACACTCCCCCTTTTGAGCTCTCTCTCTCCTATTTGCGCTCTATCTCTACACCACCCGTCGCACTCTCTCTCTATGCCCCAATCCTCTCTCTGCCCCCCTTCCTCTCTCTCTCTCTGCTCTCTCTACTCCCTACCCTCGCTCTATCTACTCCCTACCCTCGCTCTCTCAGTACGCCCCCCTCACTCTCTCTACGCCCCCCACTTGCTCTCTCTCTTGCTCTACGCCCCCTATTGAGCTGTGTCTCTTTATGTCAACCCCTTTGCACTCTCTCTCTACGCCTTGCGCTCTCTCTCTCTATGACCCTCGCTCTCTCTCTATGCCCTCTTGCTCTCTCTCTCTATGCCTCCTCACGCTCTCTACGCCCCCTCACGCTCTCCCTACGCCCCTCTCGCTATCTCTCTATGCCCCGCCCCCCTCGCGCTCTCTCTCCGCCCCCTCATGTTCTCTCTACGCCCCTCTCGCTCTCTCTCTATGCCCTCCTTCCTCTATTCCCCCCCTTTCCCTCTATCTATGCTCCATACTCTCTCTCTCTCTACGCCCCCCTCGCTCTCTCTCTCGTTCTGTACACACCACCTTGCTCTCTATCTCTACGCCCTCCGCTCTCTCTCTCTACGTCACCCCCATCCGCTCTCTAAGCCACCCCCTCACGCTCTCTCCCTCTCTATGCTCCCCCATCATGCTCACCCCCTCTATGCCCCCTCGCTCTCTCAACCCCCCTCACTCTCTGTAAGCCCCCCCTCGCTATCTCTCTATGCCCCTGTTGCTCTCTCTTCTGCCCCCCTCTCACGCGCTCTCTACACCCCCCTTGCTCTCTATATGCCCCTCGTGCTCTCTCTACACCCCCCTCGTGCTCTCTCTATGCCCCCCTTCCTCTCTACACTCCACCTCGCTACCTCTCTATGCCCCCTCACTCTCTCTCTCTACGTCCCCCTTTCTCTTTCTTGCTCTATGCCCCCCTTTCGAGCTCTCTCTCTCTTCGCCACCCCTTACGCTCTCTCTCTACGCCCCCTCGCTCTCTATGCCTGTCCCTTGCTATCTCTCTATGCCCCCCTCTCGCTCACTCTCTCTCTACACTCCCCTGCCTCTCTTTCTACTCCCCCTCTCGCGCTCTCTATGCCACCCCCTTGCTCTCTCTACACACCCTTGCGTTCTCTCTATGCCGCCCTCGCACGCTCTCTCTACACCCTCCTTCTTCTCTATCTATGCCCCCCTTCCTCTCTCTCTCTACGCCCTCTCACGCTCTATCTCGCTCTACACCCCCTCACGTTCTCTACACCCCCACGTGTTCTCTATATGCCCCTTCGCACTCTCACTACGACCCCCTCGCTCTCTCTATGCCCCCCTTCCTCTCCCTCTATGACCCCTTCCTCTATGTCTCTACGCCGCTCCTTGCGCTCACTCTACGCCCCCTCCTCTCTCTACGCCCCCCCTCGTGCTCTCTCTCTCTACGCTCTCCTTCCACTCTGTATGCCCCCCTCCTTTCTCTCTATACCCCCCTCATGATCTCTCTATGCCCCCTTTGCGTTCTCTCTATGCCCCCTCTCTCTCTACGCCCCGTTGCTCTCTCTCTATGCGCAACACCTCACGCTCTCTCTACGCCCTCCTTCCTCTCTCTATGCCCCCTTCTTATCTTTCTGTGCCCCCCTCACACTCTCTTTCATTCTCTAAACCCTCCCCTCGCTCTCTCTACACCCCCCACGCGTTCTCTCTACGCCTCCCCCTTGTGTGCTCTAGGCCCGCCTTCCTCTCTCTCTCTACGCCCATCCTGGCGCTCTCTATATGCCTCTTTCATTCTGCCCCCCCCTCTTCTCTGTCTATGTCCCCTTCCTCTCACTCTCTCTCGCTCTCTAGGCCCCCCCTTTGCGCGCTCTCCCTCAACACCGCTTCCTTTCGCGCTCTTTCACTACGCCCCCCGTCGTGCTCTCTCTCTCTCTCTCTATGACCCCCCTCACGCTCTCTCTCTATTCCCCCTTCGCTCTCTCCCTCTCTACGCCCCCCCTTTCTCTCTCTTTACGCCCCTCCTCACGCTCTCTCTATGCCCCTCCTTGCGCTCCCTCTATGCCCCCCTTCCTCTCTCTCTATGCTATCCTTCCTATTTCTATGCCCCCACCTCCTCTCTCTCTACAGCCCCCTTTCTGTCTCTCTCTCTCTACGCCCCCCTTCATCTCTCTCTCTCTACGCTCCACCTTGTGCTCTCTCTCTCTCTATGCCCCCCTCGCTTTGTCTCTCTATGCCCCTTTCGGGCACTCTATGCCTTCCCCTGCTCTCTATGCCCCCCCTGCTCTCTATGCCCCCCCTGCTCTCTATGCCCCCTCACGCTCCCTATGACCCCTCGCGCTCTCTCTCTACGCTCCCCTCGTGCTCTCTCTACGCTCCCCTCGTGCTCTCTCTGCCCCCCTCGCGCTCTCTATGCCCCCTTTCGCTCTCTATGCCCCCTCACACTCTATGGCTCCTCGCGCTCTCTCTATGCCCCCCTCGTGCTCTCTACGCCCCACTCTTGCTCTCTTTTTACGCTCCCTCACTCTCTCTACTGCCCCCCTCACTCTCTCTGCCTCACCCTCGCTCTCTACACCCCCTGCTCTCTTTCTACGCCCCCCTCGGGCTCTCTTTCTACGCCCTCCCTCGCTCTCTTTCTACACCCCCCACCTCGCTCTGTCTCTCTATGCCCCCTCCCTCACTCTCTCTACCCCCCCTCTCCTCTCTCTCCTCTCAGTTACTCAGAGCTGATTCTCGACTGCCGGTTTGACCCAAAGCGCCGGCGGCGGAGCGCGGAGCCGCTGATGCGAACTGAGAACTTCAACATCCTGCAGGCAGCACACTTGGCCCCTGTTGGCGATTCGTTGGCGGGGGAACTGGGATTGAACCCTGCAGACCTTGTGCTGTTCGCAGCCTTTGCGCAGAGCGACCCGCAGAGCATTCGTCCCCGCAGGATGTCAGCGCTCTGCGCCTTCCCGCTCGACCTCATCGACAAGTCCATCTACTACGGTGTGAAAAGGTGCTGCAGTAACATGGAGTCCGAGCGGCGGCTAAGGGGGCTACACTACTTCCAGCCTCGGATGTACTGCCCCAATAATGTGAGGGAAGGGGTGGGGGACGCAGGGTATGGAGGAGGGGGGGGTGACGAGGAGGGGGACGCTGTCAGTATATGGATTTCTTGGGTGGGGGGAGGGAACGGTTCAGACCGGTTGCTATTTACTCTTCTATAATAAACTGTCCTGCGTGTCCTTTAAAAGCCCAGATTTACATCTGATAAACAGGGGCCCAGGGCAGGAGGGAGGGGACCCAGGACAGATGGAGGGGACCCGGGACAGTAGGGGGGGACCTGAGATAGAAGGGGGGGGGACCTGAGACAGGAGGGGGGGGGGACACGGAACAGTGACACGATGAGGTGACCATTTTACCTCTGACCCCTGTCGGTTTGACCTTTAATTTGGTGACCTGATTTCTGACTCCAGGTGAACATGTCGGCCCCTGGATATGACCGCAGCTGTTGGAATGTCCCCACGCTCGTGGACCTGCCCTTGTACCACGTGGATTTATTTAACGGGCGCATGGCCGGGGTGCTCCTCACATCCGTGTACGTCACCTCCCAGGAAGGACTGACCATCGGGCACCTGGGCACGTCTGACGGGAGAGTCCTGCAGGTGAGTGGGAGAGGGACAGTCTGACTGTGCCACACACCCACATACAGTGGTTTGCAGAAATATTCGCCCCCCCCCCATAATGTCCCATGTTGTTGAATTACAAATAATGTATGCACATTTTGTCAAACAAACTATTTTTATTATAAGCTACAAAACTATAGTGATTAAACTGAACTGTTATATAAGGAGGAGGTTAAATGTCAGCAAAGGAAATGTACAAAAGGAAATGCCCATGTTGCATTAGTATGCAGCCCCTTAAGTCACTACTTGGTAGGAGCCCCTTTTGCAGCAATTACTGCTATGGGTCTTTTTGGATCAGTCTCTATGTAGCTTTGCCCAGTAGGATGGTGACATTTTTGATGCGAAAATTGATCCAGATCTGATAAGGATTTGTTTGGGATCGTGGATGGACGGCATTCTTCAAGTCTCGCCATAAATGGTCCATTGGATTGAGGTCAGGACTGTGACTGGGCCACTCAAGAACATTCATTCTCTCCTTGTTCCACCGCTGCAGTGCGGCTTTGGGTCATTGTCCTGCTGAGATATGAATTCCCTCCCAGTGTCAGAGTCTTGGCTGAACTCAAGCAGGTTTTCCTCAGGGGTTCGCCTGGACTTTGCGCCACCCATTCTCCCCTCTATCCAGGGCCGGTGCAGGAGTATTCGACCCTCTAGGACAGGGGGACGCAAATTGGAGGCGCGAGATTTTTCTAGGGGGGGCAGAGGTTGCCGAGGCCCCGCACTATTCCCCTCAGCATTTAAATTAAATGCCGGGGGATCGCACGATGCCTATGCAACCCCAACTTACAGAGATTCAGACAGCTGTGTTCACGTGTCGCCATGGCAACGCGGCATCAAATGACACCGTGGGGTCACATAACCCCGCGGCGTCATTTGATGCCAGGAACAGAGGTAAAGGGGGCACGAGTACCAGGGGCAGGGGCAGGGGGGGGGGCACTGCTGCAAAAGTTTGCGCACCCCTACCCTTTAGCCCTGCGCCCCAACCCCTTTTGGATTTTTCTTTAAATGTTACACAGTAGCTTCTCTCTTGCCCCCCTCCTCTCCCACCTTCGTTTCTCACTCCTCCATCCTCCTCTCTCATCCCCCCTCCTCTCTCACCCACCCTCCTCCAGCAGGGTGGCGGCAGAGACGGGCGACGGCGGGAGAGGACAGTCGGTGGTAGACAAGCGGTGGTGGGAGAGGAAGGAGCACAGCTGGAGCGGAGCAGGGTGGAAGAAGAGGAGGGTGTCTCTGGGGACCTGCACTGTCCCAGCGGCAGACATCGGAAGTCAGTGAAGACTGCTGGGTTGGACATGCTCTTCCCAGCTGTCGTCCTCCTCTGCCCACCCTGCTCTGTTCCCACGGCACTCCGTCTTCCTCTCCCACCATCGCCTGTCTCTACTACCGACCACCTCTTCCGCCACCCTGCTCTGTGCCCAACACCCGTCACCCTCCTCCACTCTCACCGCCCAAAATGTGCCGCCCTAGGTGATTGTCTAAGTCGCCTAGTGGTTGCACCGGCCCAGCCTCTCTCCTGACCAGCTTCCCAGTCCCTGCTGAAGAGAAGCGCCCCCATAACATGATGTTACCACCACCGGGCTTCACAGTTGGGATCAGGGCCACAGACAGATTTCTCGGGGCCCAGGACTAGAGTTACGTCCAGGGCTCCCTTCCCCCATGTATCGGCGGTATTGCGAGCCCCCCCCCATTTCACACCTCACGAGCCCCCTCTATTATCCCCCCTTGTTCCCATGTATTTCTCTCCCCTCCGTCTCACTCCCACTTCCTCACTCACCCCCTCTCACTCTCCCCCCGCCTCACATCTATTTTTTCTCTCCCCTGCGTCTCACTCTTACTTCCTCCTTTCCTCACCCCTTCTCTCCTCTCACTCGCCCCCCCTGCCTTCTATCAATTACCCCACTCTCACTCAATCCCCCTACAAAATACATATTAATAAGACCCCTGCAGCCCCCCAATATCTATTAAAAGATCCCAATACAACGCTCTCCCCACAATACATATTAAAAGACCCCCACTCCCCCCATATATATGTATGTAAGACCTTGGGGATTTTCTCAGGTCGGGCCCAGAGACAAGTGCTGCAGGTTGGACCCGACCTCTGGTCAGGCCCGGCTGCTGGTCACGGCTGGGCCCGGCTCTCCCTCAGCCACCTGCAGGCCTCTCCCTCACTCGGCCCCACGTGCATCAGAGAGGGCTGTCACGTGCCAGCCGTGTAACACAGGGAGGGAGAGGTCTGCAGGCAGCTGAGGGAGAACTGGGCCCCCCGCAGGCTCCGGTGCCTGGGATACCTGTCCTGGCTGTCCCCCCCTGTTGGCGGCCCTGGTTGGGATAGTGTTGACTGGGTGATGTGCAGTGTTTTGCTTTTTCTGACCACAAAACCTTTTCCCACGTGTCTGCAGTATCATCTATATGCTTTTTTCGCAAACTTAATTGAACTAAATTCCCAGCGTTACGTCTGGCGCGAGCTGAACTGCACATCACCAGTCACCACCATCCCAACTGTGAAGCACGGTGGTTGTAACATCATGTTATGGGGACGCTTCTCTGCAGCAGGGACTGGGAAGCTGGTCAGGAGAGAGGGGAGAATGGGTGGTGCAAAGTACAGGCGAATCCCTGAGGAAAACCTGCTTGAGTTCAGCCAAGACTCTGACACTGGGAGGGAATTCATATCTCAGCAGGACAATGGCCCGAAGCACAAAGCCAAAGCCGCACTGCAGCGGTGGAACAAGGAGAGAATGAATGTTCTTGAGTGGCCCAGTCACAGTCCTGACCTGAATCCAATGGAACAATTCCACATGGAGTGGAGGAGGGGGAAACCGTGTCACATGTACTTCTGTGTCCGGATCTGCAGCTCTGTCACTATCACAATATGATGTCATAGCTGTGCTGTGTTACAATATGATGTCATAGCTGTGCTCTCTGTCAGGTGGTCCTGCAGCATGGAAGTAACCCTCTCACTCTGTCCAACTTCTCCCTGAGTGACACTCACCCAGTGTCACGCGAGGTCACACGCATCGGAGACAACCTGCTCTTTGTCACCGGGAATAAGGTGAGCAGGACTTTGGGGGAGACACGGGGGGAAGGGTTATCTGATTGGGTGGGACAGAGAGAGGTGCAGTGAAAGCTCTGTCTGTGTGTGGGGTGGGCGGGGGGGGGGGAGGATCAGTACAGGAATAGCAGAGGGATGCAGTGTAGGATGGAGGTGCAGTGACAGCGCTGTGTGTGTGTGGGATCAGTACAGGAATAGCAGAGTGTAGGATGGAGGTGCAGTGACAGCGCTGTGTGTGTGATCAGTACAGGAATAGCAGTGTAAGATGGAGGTGCAGTGACAGCGCTGTGTGTGTGTGTGTGGGATCAGTACAGGAATAGCAGAGTGTAGATAGAGGTGCAGTGACAGCGCTGTGTGTGTGTGATCAGTACAGGAATAGCAGAGAGCTGCAGTGTAGGATGGAGATGCAGTGACAGCGCTGTGTGTGTGTGTGATCAGTACAGGAATAGCAGAGAGCTGCAGGGTAGGATGGAGGTGTCACTGTCTGCATGTCTGGCTCCCCCTGCAGGTGACGCAGGTCAGTGTCACAGGCCCCGGGTGTCGTCACCTCCTGACCTGCAGCCACTGTCTGCGCGCACCTCGCTTCATGGGCTGCGGCTGGTGTAAAAATGGCTGCTCCCGGCAGGGGGAGTGTCAGGGAGAGTGGAACCAGCAAAGCTGCTCCCCCATCATCACAGAGGTAACCGAGAGAACCGCACACCGCCCCCCTCGTGCACTAATGCTGCGTCCCCCCTCATGCACTAATGCTGCGCCCTTCCTCATGCACTAATGCTGCGCCTCCCCCTCGTGCACTAATGCTACACCCCACCTCTTGCACCACTGCTGCGCTTCCCCTCGTGCACCACTGCTACGCCCCCCTTGTGCACTAATGATGCACCTCCCCCTCTGCACCACTACTACGCCTCCCCTCGTGCACTAATGCTGCACCTCCCCTTCGTGCACCACTGCTACACCTCCCCCTCACGCACTACTACTATGCCCCCCTCGCGCACTACTACACGCCCCTCGTGCACCACTGCTGCTCCGTCCCCCTCGTGCACCACAGCTTGCCCGACCCCTCGTGCACCACTGCTGTGTCTCCCCCCTTGTGCACCACTGCTGCTCATCTTCCCTTGTGCACCACTGCTGTTCCTCCCCCTCATGCACGACTCCTGCACTTCCCCCTTCGTGCACCACTGTTGCTCCCCCTTCGTGCACCACTGTTGCTCCCCCCGTTCGTGCACCTTTGATTCACTACTGCTGTTCCCCCCCTCGTGCACCACTGCTGCTCCCCCCTTCGTGCATCTTTGCTGCCCCCCTCATGCACCTCTGCCACACACTCCTCTTTTCTTGCCTCCTCCCCCATTGTGCACCGATGCCCCCCACATGTGCAATAGGTTAATTGATAAGGGCAAAATATAGTATTGAGCAGGGATAATACACAGAATATTGATCAGGGATAATACACAGAATATTGATCAGGGATAATACACAGAATATTGATCAGGGATAATACACAGGCAGAATATTGAACAGGATAATACACAGGTGGGGTATTGATCAGGGATAATACACAGGCTAGGTATTGATCAGGGATAATACACATGCGGGGTATCGATCAGGAATAATGCACAGGCGGTGTATTGATCAGGAATAATACACAGGCGAGGTATTGATCAGGGATAATACACAGGCAGAATATTGAACAGGGATAATACAAAGGTGGGGTATTGATCAGGGATAATACACAGGCTAGGTATTGACCAGGGATATTACACATGCGGCGTATCGATCAGGAATAATGCACAGGCGGTGTATTGATCAGGGATAATACACAGGTGGAGTATTGATCAGGGATAATACTGTAACGCTCATGCTGCCCGCAAACCTGACAGGATCCCGGTACTGAGGTGGGAAGGAGAGATACCAGACTCCCACAGCAGCGGGAGCGTGCCCAGAGTGTGGTATTGAGCGTAGCCGGGACTGGGCTTAAGAGAAGGGTTATTCGGGTACTTGCCGGATCCTGGGTTACCAAAGGTAGCGTAGTAGAGTCCGTAAGCCAATGGTCTGGGAGAGGAGAGAGCCGCGTGGTCAGAGTCCGTTTTCCGAGTCCAGGGAGTATAGAGGTAAGTGTGGTGGAGGGATAGCCAAGGTCGAGATCCAGGGGAGGTACGCAGGCAGTCCGGGTCAAGAACGTGGAGACTGACAAGACAAGAACGAGAACCAAGCACAAGACCTGACAGCACTGAGCTACAAGGGATTATGCTGAGCACAGACTCAGCGTGGGGGCAGGAACTAAATACTAAGCAAGGACCTATGGGGGAGGGGGAGGAGCAGAGGCGCGTCCCCAGCGAGACAGGGATAGGAGCAAGGGAGGAAAGGTCAGGGGCGGGTGCACTGCTCTGGCGCACGGTGCGATGCCCCGTGATAGTCAGGGGCGGGACCACCAGCAGTAGACAGAGCACAAGAGGCGCTGGTCCGCGTGCGCTCTAACGCCGGCGGGCTGGCGCGCCCTGGAGGAACCCGTAAGTCGTGACGGACACAGCCGCGCAAGCAGGAGCCAAACGGGGGAACGAGGCAGCGGTGGCCGCAACCCCAAGGTGAGTAAGGGGGAACACGTTGTGTGGAACGTGTCCCTAGCTGCCTTACAAATACACAGGCGGTGTATTGATCAGGGATAATACGTATTGATCAGGGATAATACACAGGCGGAGTATTGATCAGGGATAATACACAGGCGGAGTATTGATCAGGGATAATACACAGGCGGAGTATTGATCAGGGATAATACACAGGCGGAGTATTGATCAGGGATAATACACAGGCGGAGTATTGATCAGGGATAATACACAGGTGGAGTATTGATCAGGGATAATACACAGGCGGAGTATTGACCAGGGATAATACACAGGCTGTGTATTGACCAGGGATAATACACAGGCGGTGTATTGACCAGGGATAATGCACAGGTGGTGTATTGACCATGGATAATACACAGGCGGTGTATTGACCAGGGATAATACACAGGCGGTGTATTGATCAGGGATAATACACAGGCGGTGTATTGATCAGGGATAATACACAGGCGGTGTATTGATCAGGGATAATACACAGGCGGAGTATTGACCAGGGATAATACACAGGCGCAGTATTGACCAGGGATAATACACAGGCAGAGTATTGACCAGGGATAATACACAGGCGGAGTATTGATCAGGGATAATACACAGGCGGAGTATTGATCAGGGATAATACACAGGCGGAGTATTGATCAGGGATAATACACAGGCGGAGTATTGATCAGGGATAATACACAGGCAGAGTATTGATCAGGGATAATACACAGGCAGAGTATTGATCAGGGATAATACACAGGCGGTGTATTGATCAGGGATAATACACTGGTGGTGTATTGATCGGGGATAATACACAGGCGGTATATTGATCAGGGATAATACACAGGCAGAGTATTGATCAGGGATAATACACAGGCAGAGTATTGATCAGGGATAATACACAGGCGGTGTATTGATCAGGGATAATACACTGGCGGTGTATTGATCAGGGATAATACACTGGCGGTGTATTGATCAGGGATAATACACAGGCGGTATATTGATCGGGGATAATACACAGGCGGTATATTGATCGGGGATAATACACAGGTGGTGTATTGATCTGGGACGGATCTGTTACAATATTACTGTCGAGAATCTGCACCTCCAGCTTCTGATCTCTGTGTCTCCGCAGTTTTACCCCCGCACAGCACCCTTACGTGGCAGCACCAGAGTCCCCCTGTGTGGGCGAGACTTCCAGCCCTATCACGAGCACAACGGACCCCCCAACACTTTAGTCACCGCTGATACCCACAGAGTTAGCATGGGTCCGCGGGCATGTATTGTAAAACCCGGAAGGACAAATAGCACCAGGTGAAGATGGAGGTGCAGTGACAGCGCTGTGTGGGGGGGGTCAGTACAGGAATAGCAGAGGGGCTGCAGTATAGGATGGAGGTGTAGTGACAGCGCTGTGTGTGGGATCAGTGTAGGAATAGCAGAGAGGGCTGCAGTGCAGGATGGAGATGTAGTGACAGTGCTGTGTGTGGGGGGGTCAGTACAGGAATAGCAGAGGGGCTGCAGTATAGGATGGAGGTGTAGTGACAGCGCTGTGTGTGGGATCAGTGTAGGAATAGCAGAGAGGGCTGCAGTATAGGATGGAGGTGTAGTGACAGTGCTGTGTGTGGGGGGGTCAGTACAGGAATAGCAGAGAGGGCTGCAGTGCAGGATGGAGATGTAGTGACAGTGCTGTGTGTGTGTGTGGGGCGGGGGGGATTTGGGTGGGATACAAATATTAGTCTGGATGTAACCCCCCCCCAGGTTGGTTTGCATTCTGCAGAAGGAAGGACCCCCAGACTCCGCGTCACCTTTGTGGTGAGGAGTCACAGGGCGGGGAGCGCAGGGAGTCACAGGGCGGGGAGTGCAGGGAGTGCAGGGAGTCACAGGGCGGGGAGAGCAGGGAGTCACAGGGCGGAGAGCGCAGGGAGTCACAGGGCGGGGAGCGCAGGGAGTCACAGAGCGGGAAGAGCAGGGAGTCACAGAGCGGGGAGAGCAGGGAGTCACAGAGCGGGGAGAGCAGGGAGTCACAGGGCGGGGAGCGCAGGGAGTCACAGGGCAGGGAGCGCAGGGAGTCACAGAGCGGGGAGAGCAGGGAGTCACAGAGCGGGGAGAGCAGGGAGTCACAGAGCGGGGAGAGCAGGGAGTCACAGAGCGGGGAGAGCAGGGAGTCACAGAGCGGGGAGAGCAGGGAGTCACAGAGCGGGGAGAGCAGGGAGTCACAGAGCGGGGAGAGCAGGGAGTCACAGAGCGGGGAGAGCAGGGAGTCACAGAGCGGGGAGAGCAGGGAGTCACAGAGTGGGGAGAGCAGGGAGTCACTGAGCACACACACTGTAGTGCACGCACACACACGGCAGTACACACACACCCGCGGTAGTACACACAGGGAGCCAGAGAGTAGTGGGTAGAACCACAGCCAGCAATGTAGAAAAAATGAAATATCCATCGCAACTCCAAAATAGAGATGAATTTATTGTAAGCTCACAAAGAATGTTAGATGAAACGCACCTATGCATTTCGTGTGCAAGCACTTTATCAAGGTGTATAGGGATATACTTATTTAACTGACAGACAATAATATTTAGGATCGTATTGCTGGTCTCACTCTCAAATACACATGAACACACCAACTGATAGTAAAGTACGGTTTATTGGTTACTTATCTTCGGATAAATGCGCCATGGTCTTACTGCAAGCACGATACCGCATGGAGACAGCCAGGGAACCCCCGTTCCTGGTATTTGCATCTCACGCCTGTTCCCGCACGCAAAGCCTTCGAGCTTATCGAGGGTCTGTGTTTCTCTCTCGCCCTGCTCCCAAGACAAAGCTTATAGCTCAGAAAGCAGGGGGGGGCAACACACTCACTACATTTTTATGCCTCTTTTAGTAAAGAGTAAAAAATTGAGTAAAAAATATAGAAAGAATATAGCAATATGGAAAAAATTCTATGAACAATTAATGATTATATAGTGACCATATACTGATATGAATAAAGTAAGATGAATGGGCAAGTACATTACCTATAAAAATGCATTGGCTGAACAAATGCATGTAGGATTGTTGGCATGTCAATCACAAAACATATCTATCTATATATTTCTGAAAGCGTTGTATGCGTGTCTGGTTGTCCTGTCCCTCAGGCCAATGAGATTGCTCCCTTGGCCCGCCCGCCCCCGCACACCTCTCATTGGCCTGAGGCGGAGTGACGGGCCAAAGGTCACACACACACACACACAGTCTCTCTCCCGGTGCCCGTCACTCTCCCCCGTGGATTATCTGGCCCCGCCGGAACGCAGCTCACCTTCCCCCCTCCTGGTGGCCGTCACTCTCCCCCCTCAGGCACAAATACCACTCCCCCCCCTCACCCAAACCCAGACGCTCCGCAACATCCCCAGCCGCACCATCCCCTCCACGTGCGCCGCCCTGCACCGGCTCCTGGACGGAGGGGAAGCGCGGCGCGGCCCTCCTGGTCAGGAGCAAACTCCAGCCTCCTCCCCCCTCGCTCCCAACAAGAACGGCGGGGAAGCGCGGTGCGGCGTGTGCCTCCTGCACTCACCCTCACGTGCACCGGCTCCCGGACGGAGGGGAAGCGCGGCGCGTGCCTCCTGCACTCACCCTCACGTGCACCGGCTCCCGGACAGAGGGGAAGCGCGGCGTTGCCCTTCTTTCCGAGCCGCAAATTCCAGCTTCCTCCCCCCCTCGCTCCCTACAAGGAATGCAGGGGAACAGCAGCGCGAGACTCTTGCTGAACCCACCTCCTATCAGTGATAGGAGGGGAACCGTCTGCCGCCAGGAACCACCACCCGGTCAAGGTAAGTCTCCCACCCACCCACTGTCACCCAGTCAAAGTCAACCGCCCACACACCCAGTCACACCCACACACCCACCCAGGTCACTCACCCACACACCCACTCACCCACTCAGTCACTCACCCACACACCCACTCACTCACTAACCCAGTCACCCAGTCAGTCACCCACCCGGTCACTCAGTCAGTCACCCACCCGGTCAGTCAGTCACCCACCCGGTCAGTCAGTCAGTCACCCACCCAGTCAGTCACCCACCCGGTCACTCAGTCAGTCACCCACCCGGTCACTCAGTCAGTCACCCACCCGGTCACTCAGTCAGTCACCCACCCGGTCACTCAGTCAGTCACCCACCCAGTCGCTCAGTCACCCACCCAGTCACCCAGTCACCCACCCACCCACTCACCCACCCAGTCACCCACCCATTCACCCAACCACCGGATTCACCCACCCATTCACCAACCCACCCACCCATTCACCCACCCAGTCACCCACTCAGTCAAGATACCCAACTATTCACCCACCCATTCACCCATCCATTCACCCACCCACAGTCACCCATTCACCCACCCACAGTCACCCAATCACCCACCCACAGTCACCCATTCACCCACCCAGTCAGTCAGTCACCCAGTCAGTCACCCAAGTCAGTCAGTCACCCACCCACGCACCCACGCACCCACCCAGTCACCCACCCAGTCAGTCACCCACCCAGTCAGTCACCCACCCAGTCAGTCACCCACCCAGTCAGTCACCCACCCAGTCAGTCACCCAGTCAGTCACCCACCCAGTCAGTCACCCACCCAGTCAGTCACCCACCCAGTCAGTCACCCAGTCAGTAAGTCACCCAGTCAGTCACCCACCCAGTCAGTCACCCACCCAGTCAGTCAGTCACCCACCCACCCAGGCAGTCACCCACCCAGTCAGTCACCCAAAAGTCAGTCACCCACCCACCCACGCACTCACCCACCAAGTCAGTCAACCACCCACCCACCCAGTCAGTCAGTAAAGTCAGCCACCCACCCAGTCAGCCACCCAGTCAGTCACACACCCACCCAGTCAGTCACCCACCCAGTGAGTCAGTCACCCACCCAGTCAGTCAAGTCAGTCACCCACCCACCTACCAAGTCAATCACCCACCCAGTCAGTCACCCACCCACCCAGTCAGTCACCCACCCACCCAGTCAGTCACCCACCCAGTCAGTCAGTCATACCCCAGTCAGTCAGTCACCCACCCAGTCACTCAATCAGTCACCCACCCAGTCAGTCAGTCACCCACCCAGTCAGTCACCCATTCCATCACCAACCCAGTCACCCACCCATTCCGTCACCCACCCAGTCAGTCAGTCACCGACCCCACCAACCCACTCACCGACCGACCCACTCACCGACCAACCAAAACCCACTCAGTCACTCACCGACGCACCCACTCACCGACCCACCCAACCCAGTCACCGAACCCAGAAAATGTCACCCAGTCACTGACCCAGAAAAAGACATCGTCATCGACCCACCCAACGACCCAAAAAAAGTCACCCAGTCACCGACCCACCCACCAACCCAAAAAACGTCACCCAGTCACCGACCCACCCACCAACCCAAAGTCACCCAGTCACCGACCCACACACTCAGTCAAGTGTCACCCACCCACTCAGTCAAGTGTCACCCACCAACTCAGTCAAGTGTCACCCACCCACTCAGTCACCCACACACTCAGTCAACTCAGTCACCCACCTAGCTGTCAAGGGGGGGAAGCCCAACCCTGTCGCCCGCCCCCCCAAAATTACATCCCGGGCAACGCCGGGTATATCAGCCAGTACATATATATATCACACAGGTATATTGTAAACCATAAAATAATAATCATGCCCGAAAGAGTTAATGAACTATCAAAAGCGTTAAAGAACTGTCAAAGAAATAAAAAAAATAAGGAATTATATCTCAGAGTTGGTATAACAATATAAAACTCATATATAATGTGAAAAACAGACAGTGAATCCCTGCGCTTCTCCCTTTGGGATAGCAAGAAATGGGGAATAGATATGGTGTAAAAATCTATGTGATAAAGGAGACTTTTGGTTTACATCCTTTGATCAAATAATGCCAAGCCTGCTAACCACGTCAAGGTAAGTCTCTATAGCAGGTCCTTACGCTAAATACATACTAATGTTGTGTGAAATAAACCCAGAAGGGGTTAATATATCCAAGCATATGCTTATATAACATAGTGCGGTTACAAGATAGTCACATGTCTGCAAGTAAAGTGAATAGTGACATACAGGGACCTTGCTGGGAGATTATATACCTAGAAGAAGGGGGGGCTGGCAGAAGAAGGAGGGGCTGGCAGAAGAAGGAGGGGCTGGCAGAAGAAGGGGGGCTGGCAGAAGAAGGAGGGGCTGGCAGAAGAAGGGGGGGCTGGCCTCCCACAAGCCGCCCAATAAGCAGTTGCAGGTGATTGGCTAAATATATTAATTACACCCTAATAGTGTTGCCCTCTAGGAGCGTGCGGCTAAGGATTAAAATCGGCCTAACAGAAAATGTAAAACAAGTATATAATCGCCGCGCTTCCCCATGTATATATATATATATAATTAAATCCCTTCACTAAGCACAGCCATCTACAACACTTATTCCCTCACCTGCTGTCTCTGCAAGTTCCCCTCAAACCTTAGATTGTAAGCTCTTCGGGGCAGGGATTTCCTTTCCTATTGTCTGATTTTGCTGCACTTATTGTATTATTATAATTCCCTGTACTGTATTCTTTGTGAAGCGCTGAGTACACTTTTGGCGCTATATAAATAAAGACATACAATACTAAACACTAATAAACCCCAACAGAGTAAACTTAAATTGAAGTCTAATTTAAATTATATTATAATTTATAATAATCAGATTATTTAAATTATTAACACTTAAAAAAAAATGTTAAAAAGTATAGACAAACCAGTTAAAAAAAATGATAATAGAAATAAAAGCGGTATTGATACATGGAATGTAGAATGCAGGATTAGCAACATGTAACTATAAGATGTAAATAAGACATTCAAATATAGACTATATATTGTAAATGGCAATATAGTCTATTATTGAAGTGTTAAAAATATATATATAAGTATCACTGATAGTCTGCTATATAGGGAATGGGGAAAGAGGGGGAGGGGGAGGGGGAAAGGAAGACCTGGTGTAAATAGTGATAACGACCCTACTGAAATGTATGAAAGCTACTTAAAGAAAATTACCCAAGTCCCAATCAATATTTAGCGCAAGTGTTGTTCTGGTTTTTAATGTGAAAATCCGGTAGGCTTCTCGCTGATCTAAGACCTTGGTTCTGTCTCCTCCTCTAGGTATAAAGGGGATATGTCCGATACCCTGAAACATGAAATTATCAATACTTCTCCTCGGGCAGTTTGAAAAATATTTAGGGACAGGCTGACTCTGATCTTTCTTCACGATAAGGCGGAGATGCTCCATGATCCTGATTGTAAGGCATCTCGTGGTCCTGCCCACATACTGTTGCCCACAAGCGCATGTTAAAAGCTATATAATAAAGATGAATTGCAGTTAATAAACGTGGGGATTTTATGAATTTCTCTGGTTACCGTTGAGCTAAAGGTGATAATAGATTTCATCCTAACACAGATTTTGCATCTATTACACCGAGGGGTCCCTTTCAGTAAATCAGATGTAGCGTCAGCGCCTGACATATTTAGGGTGACCAGATTTTGAAAATGAAAAACCGGGACACATTTTTTTTTTTTACATAACAGTTTATTTATTGTAGTACACTTATACTTTACTACCATTAGTCCTTGTTACGCGTGCGCGTGTGTGTGTGTGTGTGTGTGTGTGTGTGTGTGTGTGTGTGTGTGATGACCTCACTAATCGAACAAAAAAAAGCCAGATGTGAATGATTCTGAACACATTAGCCAGTGTCAGGATGCCGCCTCTTCACAATTTCAAAAGCAAAAATCCCGCCTGGGATCTTACCTGATCCGCAGTCCCTCAAGGTACTATACTGGAGGGGAGGTGTTCCCTACCTGTCTTCCGATGTCTCCCGCGTGAAACTTGAGTCAGATCTGGAAGAAAGCAGAGTAGGTTACTTCGGTGTAGGTATACGGCAGTTAAGATAAGACAGGGAGGGAGAGGGAGACAGGGAGGGAGAGGGAGACGGGGAGGGAGAGGGAGACGGGGAGGGGGAGAGGAAGATGGGGAGGGAGAGGGAGACGGGGAGGGAGACACACACAGCCACCCACTGACACCCACACTCACACTGACACCCACCCACATTGACACATATCCTGACACACACACCCTGACACACACACAGATACACACACACTGGTACACACACACACACACACTGGTACACACACACACACACTGGTACACACACACACACACACACACACACACACACACACACACACACACACACACACACACACACACACACACACACACACACACACATACACACACACACACACACTGATACACACACACATACACACTGATACACACACTGGTACACACACACACACTGGTACACACACTGGTACACACACACACACTGGTACACACACACACACACACTGATACACACACACTGATACACACACACACACTGATACACACACACACACTGATGCACACAGACTGATACACACACACACACACACTGATACACACACACACACACTGATACACACACACACTGATGCACACAGACTGATACACACACACACACACTGGTACACACACACACACACACACACACACACTGATACACACACACACTAATGCACACAAACTGATACACACACACACACACACACACACACACACACACACACACACACACACACACACACACACACACACACACACACATACACACACACACACACACTGATACACACACACATACACACTGATACACACACTGGTACACACACACACACTGGTACACACACTGGTACACACACACACACACACACTGGTACACACACACACACACTGATACACACACACTGATACACACACACACACTGATACACACACACACACTGATGCACACAGACTGATACACACACACACACACACACTGATACACACACACACACACTGATACACACACACACTGATGCACACAGACTGATACACACACACACACACACTGGTACACACACACACACACACACACACACACACTGATACACACACACACTAATGCACACAGACTGATACACACACACACACACACTGGTACACACACACACTGATACATACACACTGGTACACACACACACTGATACACACACGCAGACTGATACACACACAGACTGATACACACAGACACATACACACAGACACATACACACACAAAGATACACACACACACAGTGGAGTACACAGAGGCAGCCACGAGCAGGCGGCTCCCCGCCTCCCCCTGCACCCACCTCTGTGCCCATCTCCTGCACCAAGGGGGGGGGATGGGAGCGCTGGGAGGCAGAGGTACAAACTGCCGCCCCCCCTCCCCCGGCGGCCAGCCCATCACCCCGGGCGGGCAGCCACGGGTTCCCGGGTTAGAATGGGGGGACACCGCACAGCCACCACTACCCGCCCCCGCACCAAGGGGAACGGGGGGGTGGGAGGGAGCACCAGGACAGGAGGCAAAGGCACAAAAACCCACCTCATTTCACCCCGGGCGGGCAGAGGGGGGGAGACACTGTGCAGCCGACAGAGGAGCCCGGAGCGGGAAGAGACACACACACACCACGTGTGCTCTGCAGAAGGAAGCGGAAGTCCCACCCCCGGCACGATCCGACCTGCAGCCAATCCCCTGCGGCCCGGCCGGCATTCTAAGTCCCGCCCCCGGCAACCATTCATTCAACATGGAAAAAAACTTACCTGCTCTCACACGGCATCCTCCTCACCGCCGCCTCGCCGCATACCGGAACCAGGGCCAAAACCCGGGACAGACAGGGAACCGGGACAGGACACAATAAACCGGGACTGTTCCGGCAAAAGGGGGACAAATGGTTTGTTTTGTTCAGTGTTACGGGAGACGAGTACTTTTAACACCTTTTACCACCGGGATCACCGTCACCAGACAGGACACAATAATTGAATAAACAGAGTTTATTCTGGCAAACCAGCAATCACACAAAATACAAAATCACAGTGAAACACTCACAAACTGGTGGTCAGGGGGGAGTCTCTAGCCTCAACTAGGTGCAGGAGCCTGCTTCAGTAGGCTTATCCTGTCCGCGTCATGTCCCAGGCTTCTCCGCTGAGATCAGGGCTTGTGTTTGCTCTTTTACACAAAGCACTTTTGAAGCTCCCGCCAGCGTGTCTCTGATCAGCTCCAAACTTTGTCTGGTACTGTGATTTGGCACTCAAGCTGTTTGCATCATTATTGGAATATTTGACAACACTGAATTAATTCAGTCCCCCGCTTTTTTTCCATGTCAATACTGCTTCCCATTTTTTGGGACACCCAAGACACTTTGAAAGCTATTTGGCTATTAGAGAGTATTTATGTAGTGTCCCTATCCCTCTACTAACTAATTGGATCAACCTTGGAACAAGAATATACGTTTATATATATATGTTTTTCGACAATGTGAATACAAAATGAGATCAGGAGTTTTCTGAACATCCATTGCAGATGAGTTTATATATTTTTAATTGAAGTGGGTATATAAAGGCACATTTGGGGAAGGGGCGTCACACTCCATTTTGGCGAAACGCATAGAGTGAGACCGCCCAGAGGAGGAGAGACCAGAAGTCCTGAGCTGAGTCCTGGCGCATGATCGGGAGACAGAAAGCTGCACGCGGAGCCCCCATTAGCCACAGCAGACGTCAAACGGAGGCAGTGTGGTGAGCCCCGACACCGGTCGGTCTGTCCTGCTTTTCACAATTGAGTGATGCATACTAATTTTATATTGTTTTATTGTAAGTGCGCATTTTTGAAGTGCTATAAAATGTACAGGCATACCCTGCTTTAAGGACACTCACTTTAAGTACACTCGCGAGTTAGTACATGTCGCCCAATAGGCAAACGGCAGTTCACGCATGCGCCTGTCAGCCCGTCCTGAACAGCAATACCGACTCCCTACCTGTACCGAAGGTGTGCGCAAGCGGGGAGACTATAGAGCCTGTTACACATGTGTTATTTACATCAGTTATGCACGTATATGACGATTGCAGTACAGTACATGCATCGATAAGTGGGAAAAAGGTACTGCTTCACTTTAAGTACGTTTTCGCTTTACATACATGCTCCGATCCCATTGCATGTTAATGCGGGGTATGCCTGTACACTTTTGACTATATTGATCTGCACTAAGGATACATTCCTTTTCTTTGCATCTCCACACTCCGTTGGAATTTGATATGGAGTATACCCTCACCTGAGACCAGAAGAACACATCCACCACAGTTTGCTGTTGTTGCCCTTAAACCACTGATATGTTGTGAGTAGGCTGCACAGAAGAGCCAAGATTGAACAGAATTTAATTCACTTATTACTATTGTCTACACTTAGATTGTTGGTTTTTCTCCCTACATGCTCCCCCTGGATTTTGAGAAGTATATTCTACATTTTGGGGACGAGTGAAGACAAACCCTACCAGTGTGTTTGAGCAGGGAGTCACAACGTTTATTTATTATCCTTTCACTGTTATATGCACATTGATTGTCACCTTTATGCACGAGAACGTGCTGTTATTTAATATTGATTGTCACGGTATAAGTAGTGACCACTTTGTGTTTAGCGCCTTTTTTTTACACCGTCACTTTGTCACACTGAGACAGAACACATCAAAATGGATGACAGAAAGGGACAAGAACAGACAAACAAAATGGCTGACAAGGACAAGCAAAATGGCTGCTTAGATCCTAGTGCGTTTTACATGAGACCCCTGTGACGGGAGCTTTGTGACAGGCTATTAATAATACACAAAAATATATATAATATATATAATATATATATATAACTGGGTTGAACTGGGACGAGACTTAGATATAATAAAATATAATTTATTCCTTGATAAAGGTGAACACAACAGATTATACAAATAACAGGCAAAATATAGACACTTACTTAAAGATTATGACAAGAACGCCATCAGGATAGAGGATGGGCCACTTCTTCCATATTTCAGTTGGCATCACAGCAATACAGGCAGATCATGAATGAAGACTCATGCATGAAGACATGCAGACATGAAGACAATTGCATGAAGACATGAGGACACTGAGTAAGGGGTGACTCTGACTTAAATACCATGTCAAACTCATCTCTTAACCCTAGATGCCGAAAAAGCTAGCAAAAGTCTTTGAAGCAGATTGACTTCCATTGTTTAGTGTGAAGTTTCACACTTAAAAATTCAGTTCCTTTGGTCCCTGGGCCAAGCATAAACAATTAGGCAATTTAGCCTTTGATCTCCAGTAAATTCTAGCAAGATGTTCTGCTTGCCTATTACCATAACAGAGGGAGTTTGCAGTTTCCACAATAGATTCAAAATCCCATATAAACTGTAAATAACGTCATAACTTCAGTTCAGTAATACTTACTGGCACGCGAGCATATTAATACATTCCGTCACACCTGACGCTCCCAATGAGACTAAATATTACCATGTAGTACTAAAATTAAGAGAGATATTAATATCTGGCTCTTAGTATCTGTTAGATATCAAGTGTTTAGAATCATTAGTGGGGGCTTGGTCCCACGAATACACATATGTAACTCTTAGCACGTTGAGCCAAGGACATCTCATAATATTCTTATATTTAATAAGGTCACTCATTCTGTAGCCCCACTCCTAAATCAGAGGCGTTTGGGCAAGTCTACCACATGGCAGGATACTATGGTTTGTAAGTGTGAGTTATAACGGTCACAATCCAATCCAGCTTCCTGCAAACAGGTAGCCTTTGATCAGGGGCTGCTTCCTACCCATTTGGTCGCTCTCCTGACCATTTGCATTTAGTAGGCAGGCATCTTTGAGGGTAATTTAAACAAAGGGCTATAATCACTAAAGAAATATTAACCCTTGCTCTCCCGGATCAACCCTAGTGTATGTGTGAGTGCAAACACTAGGATAACACAATACATTTACATAGGGGAATCTGCATTTTCATGTTATAACAAGGGTAAATCACATTTCTGGACCTCAGCCCAGTTAACCCCTTGTCTCCCTGGTGAGGTTAGAGGGTGGCCAATTGGGGTGTAACCCCTTTAATCCCGGGCCAAATCCTCTCGATCGTCACAACCCCCTATGTCACTTTCTCACTATCTTTTAGATATGTTGGACTCCATTAGCCTATGTGATGGTAGGGGTAAAGGTGACTGCTTTTAATAAAGGTCAAGCCCTTCATTACCGCTACCTGTCAGTAATATGTTATATATGTATATATATGTGTGTGTGTGTGTGTGTGTGTATATATATATATATGTGTGTGTGTGTGTGCGTGTGTGTGTATATATCTGCAGGGCCGCCAACAGATTTCCTGGGGCCCAGGACTAGAGTTATGTCTGGGCCCCCCCCTGCTTGGCAGAATTGTGAGCCCCCCAATTTCACACCTCACGAGCCATCTATTTCCCACCCTCTTCCCATGTATTTCTCTCCCCTCCGTCTCACTCTTACTCCCTATTTTCCACTCACTCACTCCCCCCTCTCTCCTCTCACTCGCCCCCACCTTCCGTCAATTACCCCACTCTCACTCAATCCCCCCACAAAATATATACCAAAACCCCCACCCACCTAAATACATATTAAAAATACACACCCCAATGTATTATAAAAAAATACACCACCACCCCACCCCATATTAAAAAATACACCCCACCCCATATTAAAAAATACACCCCCACCCCATATTAAAAAATACATCCCCACCCCATATTAAAAAAATACATCCCCACTCTATATTAAAAAAGACACCCGCTACCCACAATGCATATTAAAAATTACACCCCCACCCCATATAATAAAATACACGACCTACCCCATATTAAAAAATACACCCACCAAAGCAATTTAAAGACCCCCACCCCCCAAATTCATATTAAAAATATCCCCACCACCCCAATACATATAAAAAAAGACCTCCACCTCCCCAATACATATAAAAAAGACCCTCGCCCCCAATACATATAAAAAAGACCAACCGCCCAATACATATAAAAAGACCCCCTAATACATATAAAAAGACCCCAACCTCAATACATTTAAAAAAGACCCCCCCCATACATATTAAAAAGATCCCCACCTCCCCAATACATATTTTAAAAAAGCCCACCCCCAATACATATTAAAAAGACCCCCACACTACATATTAAAAAGACCCCCACAATAAATATTAAAAAAAAAGATGATCAGGCCGGGTCAAGTGGATATGGGGGCCTGGCGGCCGGCACTGCAAGTTAGACTCGACCTCTGGCCAGGCCTGGGTGTTGGTGATCCCATGGCCGGACCCCGACTCTCCGCTCAGCAGCAGCCTGCATGCCTCTATCCCTCTGTCCCACGCCGAACTTCTGACAGGCCTCCCCTCTCATGCCGTCACGCGCCGGCTGCAGAGAGTGCTGACGTCAGAGTGCTTCCGGCGCGCTGACATCAGAGAGGCCGGTCGGCGTGGGACAGAGGGATAGAGTCATGGAGGCTGCTGCTAGGGGAGGGCCGGGGCCCTGCCACGAGAGGACGGGCAGACGGGCCTGGCCAGAGGTCGGGCCCAACCTGCAGTGCGTTCCGGCCGACTGCCTCGACTCTACGGGCCCGGGACGTCAACCCCGGCAGACCCACCCTGTTGGCGGCCCTGTATATCTGTATTGTACGCCTGGTTCCAGCACTTCAGGGACCAGGGATCAATTTTGTTTTCAGGGGAAATGTTGCAAAGTTTGTCTGTGACCTTTCCCTGTAAAAGTTTTCATGTAACCAAAGTTATGTTGCATTTTCACCCCCCAATCCGTGGCTGGGGCATATTCACAGCAGCAGACCTTGAATGTTTCAACGTTGTGGCATATGGTATAAAAAGGTGGGGAGGGAGACTCCTAGCTCAGCTCCAGCTCTGGTTATGAGTTCCAGCTGCAGATTCAGAGCTGCCAGTGCCGGTCCCAGGCCCGAAAACCAGTCCATGAAAGCACTGTGAAGAAAGAAGGACAGGGGAAATCTCTGCAAGGGGGACCCTGCAACTAGTTCTGCAGCGTATCCCCAGTTTTCCCCGGTTGGGTATGTGTTGTCTGTTTATCTGTAGAATTATGGATATTTCTCTTTCAATTAATTAATTTTATAAACTCTTGTGTTTCTGTCTGGCTAATTGATCCCTGGTGTGATAGTCCTGGTCTCCCGTGACAGCCTTCTTCTGGGGTCCTAACTTAGAGGAGCACTGTCCCTATCTACAACATAAGGCTGCGGCCACGCTGATGCTGAGCTCGCTCATGCTTGAGAGCGGTGACGTCACCAGCTCTCCAAGCATGAGCAATCAGGTGTCCTGCAATATTTTTAGAGCAGAAGCGGGGGGCGTGACTATTACGGGAGGGGGCGTGTCATTGGCTGGATAGGGGCTGTCTCTGTGTCTGTATGTGTGTCTGTCTGTGTGTGTCTGTGTGTGTGTGTCTCTGTGTCTTCTCTCTCTCCCCCCCTTCCATCCTCTTTTCCTCCTCTCTCCCCCCCTTCCATCCTCTCTCCCCTCTGCTCTCTCCCCCCTTCCCTCCTCTCTCCCCTCTCCCCTCTGCTCTCTCCCCCCCTTCCCTCCTCTCTCCCCCCCGCTCTCTCCCCAGCTTCCCTCCTCTCTCCCCAGCTTCCCTCCTATCTGCCCCCTTCCTCCCTCTCTCCCTCTTCCCCCCCCCACTCACTCAGTTTCCCCCCCATCTCACTCTGTTCTCCCCCTCTCAGTCCGTCCCCCTCACCCCCTTCCACTTCTCTCCGCTCCCCATCCGCTAAATTCCATTTTGTGCTTGGTGTAAGTGACAAAACATTAGAACACACCCTCTCTCTTCCCATTGGTCAGAGCAGAGTCATGTGACCCTGCTCTGAGCTCGAAAGTATAGCTCTCTTGTCTCCCCAAGCACAAAGCTTGGGAGAGCGTGCGTGCCCACGCATGAGCGCGCGCGTAGCGTGAACGGGAGGATTACCATTCAGAGGTAAGCGCGCCAAGCGCATAGCGCGGTAAGCGCCAGCGGGGACTCAGCCGTATGAAGCAGGGGGACCTGGTCTGTGCTAGTACTTTATGAACATCCCTATCATCTCCCCGAGACTCCTCATCTTGCTCTCTGGGAACCTGAACTCCCAGACCCTTCCCTATCTTTTATATCCCTTCTGACATCAGTATCCCCATGGCAAGAACAAAAAAAGAGGGGCGCTGTTCTTGACTTTATTGTATAGGATTGGTAATCCTTCTGGGGGGCAGCATTTAAGAGCATACTTTATTTCATTGTCTGGGTTCTGCAGCTCAGCATATAGCACTGTGACATTGGATGTAGCAGGACATATTCATTCAAGTGTAACATTTCTTACATATTATATCCCATCATTGGGTCTCACTTGTCCAGTATTATAAAATACAGATAGGGCGCTAAGTGCATCTCTCAGATGTATTTGTCATCACATGGTTCATGTCATACTTTTAGACTTATAGATATCTGGGTGTCATTTGAGTTTGCATTTATTATTGGTTATTAAGACTGTTTAAACTGTTACACAGTCACAGTCAGGCTGAAGAAGTATCATCCAGATACGAAACGCGTAGGGTTACTGCTTTTATTTGTCAATCTTTTATGCCATTTTGTGTGCATTTGCATAAGAGACTTTCTGCTCCCGTTTCTCCCGTTGGAGATACGCCCTTTGCGTGACGTCACACGCTTGCGCGAGGTGCAACGTCACTGCTGATCGACGTGCTGCTAGGCGTGGAGACGATGAACTGGTGACTCCGGCTCGTGTAGGCATAACTCCCGTGTGGATTGAGGGACTTTGTTCGAGCACACACACAGTGGGGTTGTTCAACACAAAGGATTCTCTGCTGCCTACGGAGGGGCAACGACAGTAGCCGTGAGAGGATCTGCATGCCGGTGACCGATTACAGCAACGGAGCCAATTGACACCTGGAGAGTGCAGAAGTACACCTACCTGAGGGTTTCTCCACCATCGCCTATCCTGCCGACAGCTGTGTGGTAACTTGTGTATTGATACACGAAATGCTTATGTTCTAATCCTTTGATGTACGCAGATTTATTACCCTTTTCTAAACACTTAAATAGTTTTGATATACTTAACTTTTGTGTTTTGCGCTTGTTTTTTGTCTTTTGTTTCTAGCGTTTGGGAGTGTTGAGCCACTCCATTTACCCAGCAGCATACGCAACTTACCAACGGATATGTATGGTCACGTAATTTTATCACTTCCACATTAGGGTTGTGCTTGATTTTATTGTTTCTCACAAATTATCAAGGAGGGTTAATTAAATCACTTGAATTCACTATTAGACATTGTTCTGTTATCACAATTTGGTTATTTTTGGTTGCACACCTTTTTCCCCTTTTTTTCACCGACCAGAGAGGCCTGACAACCAAGCTAATTGTTTATATGTATTGGGGTTTTTTCAATGTATTGAGGTTTTGTTCTATGTATTGTTTATTTTTCTATGTATTGTTTTTTTCTATATATTCATTAAGTTTTTTTTCTATATTGTTTTTTTTTTTATATGTATTGAGATTTTGTTCTATGTATTAAAGTTTTTTTCTATGTATTGGTGTTTTTTCTATGTATTGTTTTTTTAAAAATATGTATTTGGGGGGGGGGCAGTTTGTATATATTTGCGGGGATGAGGATTTTTTTTGTATGTATTTAGAGGGGTGGGATATTTTGGTATGTATTTTGTATTTTTCATTACCCCTACCTGTCAGCAATACATTGGTAGTGTGTGTGTGTGTGTGTGTGTGTGTGTGTGTGTGTGTGTGTGTGTGTGTATTGTAAGCCTGGTTCCAGCACTTCAGGCACTAGGGGTTAATGTTTTCAGGAGAAATGTTGCAAAGGCTGCCTGTGACCTTTCCCTGTAACCGTTTTCATGTAACCAAAGTTATGTTGCATTTTAACCCACCAATCAGGGGCTGGGGAATATTGACCGCACCTGGCCTTGAATGTTTCAATGTTGGGGCATATGGTATAAAAAGGTGGGGAGGGAGACGCCTAGCTCAGCTCCAGCTCTGGTTATGAGTTCCAGCTGCAGAAGTCCAGTGCCTGTACTAGGCCTTGAAAGCACTGTGAAGGAGACCCCTGCAACTAGTTCTGGAGGGTATCCCCAGTTTTCCTTTGTTGGGTATGTGTTGTCTGTTTATCTGTATAGTTATGGATATTTCTTTTTAAATTAATCAATTTTATAAACTCTTGTGTTTGTCTGGCTAATTGATCGCTGGTGTGATAGTCCTGGTCTCCCGTGACAGCCTTCTTCTGGGATCCTAACTTAGAGGAGCACTGTCCCTATCTACTACACAATAAAGCAGGAGGGCATGGTCTGTGCTATTACTTTATGAACATCCCTATGATCTCCTCGAGACTCCTCATCTTGCTCTAAGGGAACCTGAACTTCCAGACCCTTCCCTATCTTTTATATCCCTTCTGACATCAGTATCCCCATAGCAACACAAGGTTGGGCCTAGCCCACACAATCCCGCTATTAACTCCTCACAGCAATCTCATAACCCCATTGTGGGGGAGAAGGGGTCACACTTACAGTGCATCTGATCTCAGATGTGCTATTAGAGACGGTTGGGGTTCCTTAACCAATAAAAAGGTTGAAAACTCTCTGCTCTAGTGTTTCCCAACTCCAGTCCTCCGGGAACCCCAACAGGTCAGGTCTTAAGGATATCCCTGTTCCAGCACAGGTGGCTCAGTCAAAATGACTGAGCCGCTGATTGACCCACCTGTACTGGAGCAGGGATATCCTTCAGACCTGACCTGTTGGTTTTCCCGGAGGACTGGAGTTGGGAAACACCACTCTAGAGTACATATAAAGTATAGATTTTTATATATTCAATCTCAATTATTCTTACATGGAGTAAGCACTTCTAATGCTTTATATATAGATAGATATATACACGCATACACACACGTATATCTTTCTTTATATAGCTTCATCCATATACATAGTGAGAGATTAGTGCTGAGATGTAAGGAGGGACAGAAGGTATAGTGATAAAATAATAGCTAGAGCCAGGGTAGCCACCAGGGGGGGACAGCCGGGACAAGTGTCTCAGGCCTGCTGGCTGCGGGGGGCCCGATCTCTTGTGACCGCCGGGCCCCGGCTCTCCCCAAGCAGCGGGCTTCCTACTCACTAACTTCCACGCCGGGCCCTCTGACGTTGACACGCACCGGAAGTGAACTTGGCTGCGATTCCGGCGCGCCAGACGCTCTGCGTGTGAAAGAGTGAGGGAGAGGCCTGCAACTTGGGGAGAGGCGGGACCCGGCGGTCACAAGAGGTCCAGCCCAACTGCTTTGTGCGGCCGCCGGGCCCCCTGCTGCCATCGGGCCCGACCAGAGAGGCCTGACACCCAAGCTAAGGGTTTATATGTATTGGGGTGTTTTTCTATATATTGAGGTTTTGTTCTATGTATTGGGGTTTTTTAAATGTATTTTTTTTATATACAGTATATATTAGTGTTTTTTTCTATTTATTATGGTTCTTTCCTATGTATTGTTTTTTTTTCTATGTATGGGTTTTTAAAAAAAATATGTATTGGGGGGTGTTGCAGGGTACATGCAACTACACACGTGGGTTTCTTGACAAGGCTTATTTATTTAGCCTTACCAAATATACAGCACTCAAAACAAAAATAGCTTTTTTTGAGCAACAAAAGGAAAATGGCTTTTCTTTAGCAGACAGACAAAAACAGTTTCTCTTTAGCAGACATTGTATATGGCAGTTGCCCTTTCCCATGCAGGGGACAGACAGTTCATAATTCATCTACTTTTCTAATCAGACCTTGTATCAGGAAACTCTCTAGCAATCTCTTTAGCAGCTTACTCCTCAACCGACCGCCTCCATGTGTTTACAGCCTGGGTTTTAACACACCTTGATTAGCTAGCTGGGATCCAACTAATTGTCCTGAGGTTCCCAGCTGAAGTTAACCTAGTCAGTGCTGCACTGCAGACTAGACATAGGTTTTCCAGGCATATAACTGGTGGCTTTTGTTTACCCTGTCACATTCCTCCCCTGTTAGTGTGTGGCTGGGGCTATGCACGGCTGAAGCCCGACCATCCACCCCTTCTCTAGAAAAGAAGTCAGCATTTGCGTTCTCTTTTCCCGGCCTATGCTGAATCTCAAATGAGAAGGGTTGGAGGGCCATATACCACCTAGTCAATCTAGCATTGGAATCCTTCATGCTATTTAACCACTTTAGTGGAGCATGATCCGTTACCAAAGTAAAATGGACTCCTGCCAGGTAATGCCTCAAAGCCTCGATTGCCCATTTTACTGCGAGGCACTCTTTCTTAATCACTGAGTAGTTTTTTTCCCTTGGGAACAATTTCCTACTCAGGAAAAGGATAGGATGTTCAACTCCCTCAAACTGTTGTGACAACACTGCCCCTAGCCCTATCTCTGATGCATCTGTTTGCACTATAAAAGGGCTGTTGAAGTCTGGGCTTCTAAGGATGGGACCCTCTGATAGACACCTTTTTATGTCCTCAAATGCTCTCTGACAATCCCTTGACCACACCACTTGTGTAGGGGCACACTTTTTTGTGAGGTCCGTTAAAGGGGCTGCCACTTCCGAATAGTTGGGGATGAACCGCCGGTAGTACCCTGCTAAACCCAGCAGAGAGCGTACCTGCGTTTTTGTTTGGGGGGTCGGAACTTCTTTCAGGGCAGCTACCTTGTCGGCTAGTGGCCTTACTTTTCCACCTCCCACTGCATACCCTAAGTATTTGGTTTCCGCTTTACCCAAGGCACATTTCTTAGGGTTGGCTGTGAGCCCTGCCTCTCTTAGAGATTTGAGGACCTAGGTAGGCTGTGGCATAAGTCCTATGGGGCCTCAGTACCTTATCCATGAGTCTCTGAAATGTGGCTGGGGCTCCATGCAGTCCAAATGGCATTGTCACAAACTGATATAAACCCATGGGAGTGGCAAAGGCTGTTTTGCATTTGGACTTTTTCTCTAAGGGTATTTGCCAGTATCCTTTTGTCAAGTCCAACGTGGATATATATTCCGCGTTACCAAGGGCGTCAATTAATTCGTCCACCCTTGGCATCGGATATGCGTCAAACTTGGATACCGCATTTACCTTTCGGAGGTCCACACAAAATCTTACCTTCCCATCGGGTTTAGGGACCATAATTATTGGACTACACCACTCACTGCATGATTCCTCAATCACTCCTAAGTGTAACATTTCTTGTACCTCCTTTTCTACCAGAGCCCTACGACTTTCAGGCAACCTATAAGGACGGGAACGTACTTTTACCCCAGGTGCTGTCTCGATTTCATGGGAAATTAAGTTAGTTTGTCCTGGTAAGTCAGAAAAAACATCCTGGAATTGAGTAATTATTGCTAACAAGTCCCCTTTTTGTTCAGAGGACAACTGTTTACCCATTGGGATTTTATCGTCACTCACGATGTTCTCCCGTGGAGGCTGAGGACCCAAGTCCGTTTCCTCCTCCACCGGGTGGATGAATAGAGACTGCTGCATCTTCCAGGGTTTCAGCAAGTTCACATGGTAAATTTGTTTACCCTTCCTGGACCCTGGTTGAGCGATCTCGTAATCCACATCACCCATACGGCGGAGTACTTCGAATGGGCCCTGCCATTTGGCCAGGAGTTTACTCTTGCAACTGGGTAACAATAACATCACCTGGTCTCCTGGGTGAAACACTCTCATGCGAGCATTCTGATTGTAATGTCTCTCCTGACTGTCCTGGGCTGATCTAAGATTCTCCCTTGCAAAATGGCTGACCACATCTAGGCGCTTCCTAAGGTCTAGTACATATTGCAGGGTATTCTTAGAAGGGGACTGCTGTTCCTCCCAGGACTCCTTTAGGAGGTCTAGGATACCCCGGGGTTGGCGGCCATAGAGCAATTCAAATGGAGAGAATCCCGTGGAGGCCTGTAGGACTTCCCGCACTGCAAACAGCAGAAAAGGGAGAAGTTCATCCCAGGCTCTCTTCTCTGAATCCACAAATTTCCTCAGCATCCCTTTTAGAGTTCGGTTAAATCTTTCCACCAATCCGTCAGTCTGTGGATGGTAGACCGATGTCCGAACAGACTTGACCTCTAGTAACTTTAAGACATCCTGCATCAGTTTAGCCATGAAATTTGTACCTTGGTCTGTCAACATAACCTGGGGAAGTCCAACCCGTGAGAACAGTTCCAACAACTTGTTGGCTACTTGCTTCGCCGTTGCTGTTCTCAGGGGGACCGCCTCAGGATATCTTGTCGCATAATCAACTATGACAAGGATAAACCTGTGTCCTTTCGCAGAAGGTTCTAGAGGTCCTACCAAGTCTACCCCAATCCTCTCAAAGGGAACTGACACCAAGGGTAGAGGAACCAAAGGGGCTGGTTTTTGTCCTTTTGGACTAGTTAACTGGCACTCCGGACATGCTGCACATAGCTTAGCAATATCACTATGCATCCCTGGCCAATAGAATCGGGATGAAATACGGTCCAATGTTTTATCCCTGCCCAGGTGACCACCTCAAGGGACAGTATGGGCTAGAGTGAACACAGATTTAACAAACGCCTTGGGAACCAATATCTGTCTGGTGACCTCCCCTGTTTGTGTCTGCCTATTCACCCTATATAGGATATCCTTTGATAGCTCAAAATGGGGGAATACTATCACCCCTTGTGCATCTAAAATCTGTTCATCAATTTTCACCACCTTGTCATACTGTCTAGCAAGGACTGGGTCTTCCCTTTGTTTCTGGCGAAAATCAGGGAGGTACAGGTCTGGTAAATCTCCAGGGCCCATATCCCCCTCCCTTTGGCCATCCCCAGCCATCACTTGTGACCTCTGACTATTAGAATGGTCACCTTGAGACCCAGATTTCTGCAACCAGTCCTGTTTGTCCAAGCGTCTTTGCTTCCGAGTCTTTTGAACCCGGTGTCTACTGGGAAAAAGGTCTGCTGAGAAGGGGAACAGTTTGCCAGGGTTCTCCTGAGCCCTAGAAGGAGGCTCCTCGTGAAAGACTGGGGCCATTAGGTCTGAAAAGAAAGGCCAGTCCCGACCGAGCCAAGGAGCGACTCCTACTTTGAGGTAAGCCTCCTGACCTTTTACCTATAGCCGGATTTTGGCCGTCGGATAACGTTTTACATCGCCGTGTATACATTCTATGCTCCATGGGGAGTCAAAAGAACACACGTTGGGCGGTAACAGTTCCTGGAGGACCAGAGTTTTTTCAGAGCCCGAATCTACAAGGGCCTGGATGGTTTTTCCCCCAATCAGGGCTGGAAGTAGCCAGGGCTTGTAATTTTCCCCAGTAAAAGCCGAGGCGACGGTTCTGCTGAATGAACAATCCATCAGTGGACAGTCCACATACCGGTGGCCTTGTTCTCCGCAAGCAGAACATGGAGAGGGTTCCCTCGCAGGAGGGGGCTGTGGATAGCGCTCCGCTGGAACGGTTACTGGAGACCAGGCATCTGGTGGATCCTGTGGGCGACGTCCTCGGAAGTTCCTCTCATTTTGCGACGAGCTGACATCCGGAAGGAGATGAGGGTCTCTGCGGGGACCAGCATTTGGACTCCGTCCTTGCTGGAACGACTGCTCCTTCCGTTGGACTTGGCGGTTCCGTGACGGGCCGTAGGTTCCCCATTGATCCAACCTCCCTCTTTGGGCGTCCACAAGTGCCGGTGGAGTCAGGTCCAGGACACTCGCCTGCTGCTCAGCCCCAAGGAAGTTCTCCACGAGTCGGACCGCCAAAGGTAGGGTTTCAGCAGCGTGGCATTTTACCCATGAGCGTGCGGAAGGGGGTATTATTTGTAGAAATTGTTCCAAAACCACCTGCTCAAGAATTGCCTCCTTAGTGCACTCCTCGGGTTGTATCCAGCGTGTACACAAGTCCAATAATCGCTGAGCGAGGACCCGGGGTCTCATCTTAGCGGTGTACTTCATGTTCCGGAACTGCTGCCGGTAGGTATCTGGGGTCAGACCTAAGCGATTTAGCCTTACCAAATATACAGCACACAAAACAAAAATAGCTTTTTTTTCAGCAACAAAAGGAAAATGGCTTTTCTTTAGCAGACAGACAAAAACAGTTTCTCTTTAGCAGACAGTGTATATGGCAGTTGCCCTTTCCCATGCAGGGGACAGACAGTTCACAATTCATCTACTTTTCTAATCAGACCTTGTATCAGGAAACTCTCTAGCAATCTCTTTAGCAGCTTACTCCTCAACCGACCGTCTCCATGTGTTTACAGCCTGGGTTTTAACACACCTTGATTAGCCAGCTGGGATCCAACTAATTGTCCTGAGATTCCCAGCTGAAGTTAACCTAGTCAGTGCTGCACTGCAGACTAGACATAGGTTTTCCAGGCATATAACTGGTGGCTTTTGTTTACCCTGTCACAGGGGGGTTGGGCAATTTGTATATATTTGCAGGGGGTGAGGATTTTTTTGTATGTATTTAGAGGAGTGGGATATTTTGGTATGTATTTTGTGGGGGGATTGTGTGGGGGAAGGTATGAGAAGGAGGGATTGAGAGGGTGGGGTAATTGACTGGGGGGGAGTGAGAGGAGCAAGGGAGGGAGTAAGAGTGCGATGCAGGGGAGAAAATACATATGAGGGGGGCAGGGATTGAGTGAGAGTGGGGTAATTAATGGAGAGGGGGAGAGGTGAGACGGAGGGGAGAAAAAAACATGGGAAGAGGGAGGGAAATAGAGGGGGCTCGCGAGGGGTTAAATGTGTGGACTGGCACAGATACACAGCAAGGAACCTCTAGGGCAGGACATTCTGCTCCTCACATTCTCCCTCTCTCTCCAGGTCCCATATTATAGACGCCCTCCTTGTGTCACTGTGCCCCGTGCTGGGTTGAAGTCAGAAAGTGTGCCATTCACCATCTCCATGATGGGCAGCCTCTTCCCCCTTCTCCTGCCCCTCTCCCTCCTTTTCCTGGGTCACCTGGTAAACCCTTGGCAGTGCCCAGACGAACCCCGCAGCTCCTCTCTGGACCATAACGTCCAGTACGATCTTCCCAACTATGTGGCCCCGAAACACATTCAGGACCTGATCTCCAAGGATGGGCAGGAGCCCTTGGTCTTCATGGCCATCACCAACCACCTGCAAGTTCTGCACGGCTCCGACCTGCGAATCCTACAGAGCGTCACTACTGGACCTACCAACAGCTCAGAGTGCTCTCGGTGCTCCCAGTGCTCGATGGGCAGCGCCCGCCCGGACCAGCCCGAGGACACAGAGAGCCAAGTCCTTGTACTGGACCCAGAAGAAGACATCTTGTACAGCTGCGGCTGCTCTCTCCGCGGACTCTGCTTCCTGCACCAGCTCATAGGCGCCAAGATCTCTGACTCCAAGTGTCTGTTCGACGAGCAGGAGAACTTCCATCTCTTGTGCCGGGACTGTGTGTCCAGCCCACTGGGGACCCTTCTCACAGTGGTGACCCGGGGATACACGGCCTATTTCTACCTGGCCTCGTCGGTTGTTTCCCGCATGGCTGAAAGTTACAGTCCGGTGTCCGTGTCAGTCCGGCGCCTGCTCTCCACTGAGGACGGCTTCGCGGACGGGTTTCACTCGCTGATGGTGTTCCCCCAGTTCAGTGATTCCTACCCCATCCGCTATCTGCACACCTTCCGCACTGAGGACTTTGTCTACTTCCTGACGGTGCAGCTAGAAGAGCTGGGGGGCACAGCCTATCACAGCAGGGTAGTGCGCTTGAGCGCCATGGAGGAGGAGATGAGGAGGTAAAAGGAGTGGGAGATGGTGGATGGTGTAAAGAGGAGGGGGGGGTGCATGGGAATCTAAGCAGAGGTGATCAACTTGGGTATGCTTACCAATCCTATGCCCCACTCTCTCTATCCCTTCCCTCCCTCTACCCCCGCCACTCCCTCTCTCTACCCCCTCACTGTCTCTCTACCCCCCACTCTCTCTTACGCTGCCCCTCGCGCTCTCTCTATATGCCCCCTGTAGGCGGACGCTCACAAAGTTATGCAAGGGAGACTGGTTATGGTGAAATTAAATAAGGCTTTTATTGCGCCTGTTTCCTTAACATCAGGAAACCATCCAAACAAGGGTTAAACAAAGCTTCTATTCACTTGGGAGTATTTCTAGGGAAATACTATGCAGTCCACAACACCCTTTAGATAAGCATGTCTCCCAGCCCCAAACATATATCATGAAATGAGCAGATATCAAAAGTCTTATAAATGAAAGCCTTATCTGTTCCTGGTGGTTTGGAGGGAAAATCTTCTCTGTTCCTGGTTGCTACCTTTTCCTCAGGGTTTTGTCAGCATTCAGGTTTAGAAGTTTCCCCTGTGTCTTGCAAGCAGCCTCTTCTGGTAGACTCAAGACGTCTGTCCCCATGTCAGTCTCACAAGTTGTGAGAGTAAGGGACAACTTCCCTTCCTGTCTCAAAAGACAGGCTTTTCTAAACAATCTAATCAGGCAGGTGGTGTTTGTTAATTGACTACCAGCAGTTAAGCACCACACTGCTGGATTCGAGGCACATTACCTGAACAGGGATAACTCCCCTGTTACAGCTCCCTATAACTCCTCCTTGTGTTTCTTAACTTCGGTAATCGGACGAGAACCGGTGTGTTCAACATGATATGGTTGTTGCCAACAAAGTATTAATATTTTGTAATATAAAACAAAGTGTTACGTAATGATTATAAGATCGTGATGCGGTTGTAAAAATAAACTGATAGTGGGTATGTGACATGGTGAAGTCAACCCCTATCAATTATGCATGGGAAACATATGTCTGAGTGCTTCATCCAGCACTCATAAGGGTTAACTCAGGTGGAAGTTAGGTAATCAGGAAGTAAGCTGACACCTGAGAGCCAGGAAGGTAGATAAGGATCTTGTTACCAGCAGTAGCTGCCTGTCTCAGATGAGAGCACATGGATAGATGTGCTGCTAGCCAGAAGGATACAGCACACTACTTACTGCAGCCAAAGTAAGATTTGTTTCATTTGTTTGCATGACTGCTTAAAAAGACTCTTAAGGTTTGGTTATGGTTTAGCCAGCCAGCCTGCTAGCTAGGAATGCTGTGTTAGTCAGTTTTCTCCCAACGAGGAGCAGGATTTATTTGCTTAAAGGGACAGGGTACCCGCATGTTATGTTGCTGTGGAGAAATAAAGCCACTGAACGTTTTCATTTATCCTGAAACTACACGTGTGGACTGTTCCCTGACCTCGGCTACAGGCCGTCCTGCCACAGGTGGTGTCAGAAGTGGGATGTTGGACGGGCCCTGTATCTGAAAGGCCACAAACACACAGACGAAAAAAAAAAAAAAAAATGGAGACAATTTTTTCTCAGTTCCTTGAGCAACAGCTCCAGCTAGCAGAGAAACAAGCTGAGCAACAGGCCCAGCAAGATGAGCGACAGGCCCGGCGAGAGGAAAAGCTACTCCAATTGCTGGCCGAAGGCCCAGCCCCAGGCAGGCCAGGGATTCCAAAAAACCCACCGGTGATGCTGCCTAAAATGAAGCCAAACGAAGACCCAGAGGCATTTCTCCTCACTTTTGAAAGGGTAGCCACGGCCCACGGCTGGACAGTTGATCGCTGGGTAATGACTCTGGCTCCACTCATCATAGGGGAAGCTCATGCAGCATACCAGGCTCTTCCAGCAGACGAGGCCATGGACTATCAGCAACTAAAGGCGGCTATTCTGGATCACCTAGGCCTCACTCCAGAGACCTACCAACAGCGGTTCCGGACAGTCAAATATACAAACAGAGACAGACCCCGGGTCGTAGCCCACCGCTTAGTAGACTTATGTTCCAGGTGGATACAAACGGAAAAACATGACAAGGCAGAGATCCTTGAACAGTTTGTGCTCGAGCAGTTCATACAGATACTGCCCCCCTCCTCCCGCTCCTGGGTAAAAAGACACGCTGCATTTTCCCTGGATTCAGCGGTCCGCTTGGTTGAAAATTTCCTGGGCAACGACACCCAACAGGATAGCTTGGAACGGCCGGTGCAAACACCAGTTGCTTCCGGTGATGCTAGAGGCAGGAGAGCAGACAATCGAGGGGGCTACAACCTGCCAGCTCGGGAGATCCAGTCAACCCGATCGGAAGACCCTTTCCCATCTCGGAGGGTTCCTGGTACAAACTCCCGCAGAGATGCCCATCCTGGGTCCGAGGCCACTGGATCACTCAAGGGAGGCCGCCACCCACAGTATTCCCTGAGAACCTGGACTCCTGTCACCCACCCGGTGGAGACGATAACCCCACCAATCAGAAGGGAGGACACCATCCAACAGCGGAGAGGTCCAAACACCGAGCCCCGTCGAGAGCTTCCGCTGACGACCGAGGTTGCGGATTCAGGAGATGATGAGATGGACTGTTCATATGGCAGAACCACTGCCACAGCTTGTCTCCGAGGGGACCACAATCCGTGGTTAGTCCCAGCATCTCTGGGGGGGACAAAAGTAAACGCCATGCTGGACTCGGGCTCTGGAAAAACCCTGATCCTAGAGGGCCTAATTCCAAGCAATAGACTATCTTATGACTCTCCTTGGAATATCGAGTGTATCCATGGGGATACAAAGAGATACCCGACGGCGAACGTTCTACTGAGTATCCAGGATCAAGAGGCTAGCCTACTAGTGGGAGTTGCTCCCTGGCTACCTGCTCCTGTTTTACTTGGCCGAGACTGGCCCCACCTCGAAACATTGTTGGCCCCTACTCCTACGGAGCCAACTTCTCTGGTACCGGAGAAGCCCGGAGACTTGTTCCCTTTTTCCCCAGAGATTTTTCCCCGTAGACACCATGTCCCAAAGACACGTAAACAGAGACTTGCGGAAAAAGAGGACTAGTTAAGAAAGGCTGGGACTCTTGGTAACATTAGTCAGCCCAAAGGACTGCAGGTCATGGCCGGGGATGACCAGGGTGGGGAACAGATAGACACTGGAATTTTGCCAGACCTGAATCTTCCTGACTTCCGTCAGAGGCAGAGGGAGGACCCAGCTCTGGCTAGACAATATGAGAAGGTGGTACAGGTCAACAACAAGATAATGGATGAACAGGGTGTAAAAGTGTTTCCACATTTTTAACTGTTGAATGACATTCTATATCGTGTGAATAAGGTTACACAAACAGGGGAGGTCATTCGACAGATGCTAGTCCCTAAAGGGTTGATTAAAACGGTGTTCACCCTAGCCCATACTCTCCCATGGGGTGGTCATTTGGGCAGAGATAAAACCACGGACCGCATCTCGTCCCTTGTTTTACTGTCCAGGCATACATGGTGACATCATGAAACTATGTGAGACGTCCTGAATGCCAGTTAACTAGCCAAAAAGGACAGAAGCCGGCTCCCTTGGTTCCTCTGCCCTTGGTAGCTGTCCCATTCGAGAGAATTGGGATAGATCTGGTCGGACCTTTAGAATGCTCTGCGAAGGGACATAAATTTATACTCGTTGTGGTAGATTATGCCACCAGATCTCCGGAGGCCTTCCTTCTGAGATCAGCCACTGCTAAACAGGTTGCTCACAGGCTGTTAGAACTGTTCTCTAGGGTAGGACTTCCCCAAGTAATCTTAACTGACCAGGGAACAAATTTCATGGCAAAGTTAATGCAGGATGTCCTGAAGTTATTGGAGGTAAAATCCGTCCGGACCTCAGTCTACCATCCTCAGACTGATGGATTGGCAGAGAGGTTTAACCGTACTTTAAAAACCATGCTTAGGAAGTTTGTGGACACTGAAAAGCGAGCTTGGGATGAACTTCTCCCTTTCCTGTTGTTTGCGGTACGAGAAGTTCCCCAATCATCCACAGGCTTCTCCCCGTTTGAGCTCCTATATGGACGCCAACCTCTGGGTATTCTCGACCTACTGAAGGAATCCTGGGAGGAGCCCTCCCCCTCCAAGAATACCCTTCAGTATGTCATAGACCTTAGAAATCGCCTAGACATGATAGGTCGGTTTGCTAAGGAAAACCTCAAATCTGCTCAAGAACGTCAAGAAAGGCAGTATAACCAAAATGCTCGCTTGAGGGTCTTCCAACCTAGGGACCAAGTGATGCTACTACTACCGACATCAGAGAGTAAACTCCTTGCGAAGTGGCAGGGTCCTTTCCAAGTTCTCCGCCGCACCGGGGAGGTGAACTATGAGATCTCTCAATCAGGGTCCAGGAAGGGTAAATAAATCTACCACGTGAACCTCCTGAAACCCTGGAAAACGATGAGATCGCTGTTCATCCACCCTCGGGAAGGAGAGATGGATTTGGGTCCGCAGCTTCCAAAGGGTAGTACGTACAATGACCATCAGGTTCCCATGGGGGGGCAGTTAACAACGGAACAAAGGTCAGACCTACTAGAATTATGTGACCAGTTCCCAGATGTTTTTTCGGAGCTGCCAGGGCAGACTAATTTAGTGTCCCATAGGATTGAGACAGAACCTGGCGTAAAAGTACGGTCCCGTCCCTATAGATTGCCAGAGGGCCGAAAAGACCTGGTAGAGAGGGAGATAATAGACATGTTGGAATTGGGCGTGATCGAGTAGTCCCACAGCGAATGGTATAGCCCTATCGTGTTGGTCCCTAACGTGAGGTTTTGCGTGGATCAGCGAAAGGTAAATGCTGTATCCAGATTTGATGCATATCCAATGCCTAGGGTGGATGAATTGCTTGACTCGCTTGGTAAAGCAGAGTATATCTCTACCCTAGATCTCACGAAAGGATATTGGCAGATACCTCTAGCGGAAGAATCCAAATGCAAAACTGCCTTTGCCACCCCTCTCGGGTTATACCAATTCGTCACTATGCCATTTGGGTTACATGGGGCTCCAGTCACATTTCAAAGGTTAATGGACAAGGTACTACGACCCCATAGGGCATATGCCGCGGCCTACTTGGATGACATTGTCATCTATAGCAGACACTGGCAGTCTCATATAAAAAGGTTAAGGGCAGTCCTAACGTCCTTAAGAAAAGCCGGGCTCACTGCAAATCCAAAAAAATGTGCCCTGGGTAAATTCACTACAAAGTACTTGGGCTATGCCGTTGGGGGAGGGATAGTAAGGCCACTAGCTAGCAAGGTGGTCGCCATAAAGGAAGTCCCCACCCCACAGACAAAGACACAGTTCCGCTCCCTTTTGGGGTTAGCAGGGTATTACCGGCGGTTTATCCCCAATTTTTCAGAAATATCTGCACCCCTAACAGATCTGACAAAAAAGAGTGTCCCAACCCAAGTTAAATGGTCTTGGGAGTGCCAAGACGCCTTTGACATGCTAAAAAAGTGCCTGTCAGAGGGCCCCGCTCTTCGGAGCCCAGATTTTAAAGAGCCCTTCATCATCCAGACGGATGCCTCAGAGGTAAGACTGGGAGCAGTGCTGTCTCAGCAATTTGATGGTGTTGAACACCCCATACTGTTCATCAGCCGGAAACTGTTCCCAAGGGAAGTGAGGTATTCCGTTATTGAGAAGGAGTGCCTCGCTGTAAAATGGGCAATTGAGGCCTCGAGACATTAAGTCGCCAGAGTACACTTCACCCTGGTCACTGACCATGCGCCCTTGAAGTGGTTAAACACCATGAAGGACACAAAACCAAGGTTGACCAGGTGGTATATGGCCCTCCAACCCTTCTCTTTTGATATTCAGCATAGACCTGGAAAGGAAAATGGAAATGCTGATTTTTTGTCAAGAGGAGTGGAGGGTCGGGCTTCAGCCATGTGGGACAGTAGCCACACACAAACAGGGGAGGTATGTGACAGGGTGAAGTCAACCCCTATCAATTATGCATGGGAAACATATGTCTGAGTGCTTCATCCAGCACTCATAAGGGTTAACTCAGGTGGAAGTTAGGTAATCAGGAAATAAGCTGACACCTGAGAGCCAGGAAGGTAGATAAGGATCTTGTTACCAGCAGTAGCTGCCTGTCTCAGATGAGAGCACATGGATAGATGTGCTGCTAGCCAGAAGGATACAGCACACTACTTACTGCAGCCAAAGTAAGATTTGTTTCATTTGTTTGCATGACTGCTTAAAAAGACTCTTAAGGTTTGGTTATGGTTTAGCCAGCCAGCCTGCTAGCTAGGAATGCTGTGTTAGTCAGTTTTCTCCCAACGAGGAGCAGGATTTATTTGCTTAAAGGGACAGTGTACCCGCATGTTATGTTGCTGTGGAGAAATAAAGCCACTGAACGTTTTCATTTATCCTGAAACTGCACGTGTGGACTGTTCCCTGACCTCGGCTACAGGCCGTCCTGCCACAGGGTAGATACTTATAATATTTATATTATATTATCATTATACTTATCGCTACAGCAAAGCGTGGATACTATTGTGAGTGATGATACTGTTGATCAACTCGCATTCCCGGAATAATTCTTAAACAGTCTTACTCAATCCAGAATACCTCTTCATGCACTGAAAGTTACAGTACGAGCCGTTATCATGCGCCTTAGAAACCAACCTAATGCCATTGAGAGGACTATGTAATGGTACAAGACTTACTGTTACTCCTATACAAACACACGTAATCAAAGCAAAAGTGATCGGTCCACAAAACAATTTCCCATACAATTTGGCTTTTTCAATGTCACAAGGCCAATGTTTGGGAAAATATGCTAACCTGAGCCTGTTTTTAGTCCAGAGTCAGATCGGTTGATTCATTTACTGTAGTGTTGGAAAAGAACCCAGAAATTGACATTTGTGTCTTTAGAGCAATCTTTAATTAAAAAATATAGCTGTACCGCTGTACCATGTTGAACACACCCATGGGGGGAGGCCATCCAAAGAGGGGGGGGGGCATCCTAGTGAGAGCTCAGCCCAAGTGGGGTCTCCTCATCCTCACCCTAGTGGTGGTCTCTGCGCTCCCCCTTCCCCCCCAGTGGAAGGGTCACTTTAGGTCTGCACAATACTCTGGGGAACCAGCTGGGGCTTCAGCCCCCACCACCCAAAACCCAGTGGGGGCCCTGGGGGAGTTTCCTCTCTTTCTCCCTCCCCCCCCACAAACCCAGAGGGGGGGAGCTAGATCGGTCTGCCCCCATTTTATCAGACGCCATTTTGGCTCTGCAGTAAGCGAGTACCGTTCGGTGCAGACCGCTGCGATTTTGAATGTACTACATGTCGTGGAAAAACTCAGTCCCACACTTATTCTTTTTAGGCAAAATCAATCTGTTGAAAAACTTTCATTGCAGCAGTAGCTGCTTGCAAGAATAACATTCTCATAAAAATCAAGACATGCGCCTGATCTAACATAAATTAACTGAACTATAGGCTCTAAGTACAGTAAGCTATCTTATACCAAAAGGGGCGGCGGGAGTATTTAATATCACAATAACAGAACTTATTACTTTGTTGCGCATCTTACTTTTCTTTATCTTGTTTTTCTTGCAGTTAGTTGGTTATATATTTTGCAATATATTTTAGCAGACTAAGCAAAATAAAAAAACTCGTGCTAAGCTACCTCATCTATCTCAAGGCCGACAGCCAGTACATCTCTCTCTCTCTCTACAAGGGGTTTAATAGATAGGACGAGGGGCCCAGCTAAACAAAGAAATGACTGTTTCAGCATTAAGGAAAATTGAAGGGAAAAACGTATTCAGTGCACACACACACACACACACACACACACACACACACACACACACACACACACACACACACACACACACACACACACACACACACACACACACACACACACACACACACACACACACACACACACACACACACACACACACACTCACACACACACACACACACACACACACACACAATTTCACTTAACCCATAACGCAATGAAACACAAAGCATGACTCTTCCTATAGCTGTGGAAAAGCCTGGTTATAGCTATACATAGAAATAATGTGAACATATTATTCTTCTATACATTTCTCTATTCAGGATTGATGCAATTTTAACTTTCGTATATCGGGAAAGCTTTGGAACACATAGTCCACATAAAATAAACTCTTTGCCCTAAAAGTTCCAAAATGGGCAAAACACAAACATTCTTCCTCTCTCTTTCTCTTGCTTGCCTTGGTCCCACATTGGGCGCCAAATGTAAACCTCCCTGCCTGGTTTCTAGGGTGATTACATCGGTGTATTTAATATGGATAATTTACAGGAATACCTAATGGAAAACAAAAAATTATTAGTAACAGTCAGCATGGCTTTATGAAGGATAGATCATGCCAAAGTAACCTTATTTGTTTCTTTGAGGAGGTAAGTAGGAATTTAGACCAGGGTAATGCATTTGGTGTGGTCTACTATGATTTTGCAAAGGCCTTTAACACTGTTCCACACAAGAGGTTGGTGTACAAAATAAAGGAAATTGGACTCAGTAAAAATATATGCACCTGGATTGAAAACTGGTTTAAGGACAGACAACAGAGAGTTGTCATAAATTGAACTTTTTCAGGTTGGGCTAAAGTCGTGAGTGGAGTACCTCAGGGATCGGTACTGGGACCCCTGCTTTGTAACTTGTTTATTAATGACCTTGAGGTGGCATTGAGAGCAAAGTTTCCATCTTTGCTGATGACACTAAATTGTGTAAGGTAGAATCAGAGCAGGATGTAATTTCTCTCCAGAAGGACATGCAGAGACTGGAAACGTTTGTGAGTAAATGGCAGATGAGGTTTAATACAGATAAATGTAAGGTTATGTATTTGGGAAGCAAGAATAAACAGACGACTTACAAATTAAATGGGGATAAATTGGGGGAATCCTTGATGGAGGAGGATATAGGAGTGCTTGTAGACAGCAGGCATAGCAATAGTGCCCAAAGTCATGCAGTAGCTGCAAAGGCAAACAAGATCTTATCTTGCATTAAACGGGCAATAGAAAGGGATGGGGGAGCACTGGTGGAATAATAAAGTAGGGTGCAATCTGGTTCAGGTGTGTGAGACTCTGAAGCATTCGAAGTGGATGTTTTAAATCTAAAATAGTTTTAAACACTCACGCGGCCTTGTGCAAATGCTTGCGCATCAAGGTATCTTTTACGTCCTCACTTTCTTGCCTTGTGGATTCGGTCTCTGCCTCTCATCTGAGCTCTTCCTTTCTTCCTTCTTTAGTATGATGTCACCTTCTTTATCTTGTGGTTTCGATCTCCACCTCTCGTCTGTGCTTTTCCTCTCCTTCTTCTTTGGTGTGGTGTCTCCCTCGGAATAAAAGCTTATAAATATGAACAGAGTATAAGTGCAAGGGAACAGGAAAATCCAGAGGTTGAAATTAAATTTAAAATTTATCATTTAAAAACACTCACACGGGCACTCTAAGGTGCACTCTAAGGGTTGGTGTCTTTAGACTCCCAGGCGCAGTCCCACTGCTACAAAATTTAAAGAAAATAGCTGTGTGGAAAGTGATAGGGGAAAAGAAAAAGATCTATCAAGGTAATTACTCACACGGCCAAGTGTGAGTGCACACTTGGAAAGGTATCTTTATAAGTTCCTTCTGTCGTCCCTGGATAGGGAATTTTAGCAGCCTCTGATGGTACTTCCTCTCTCCCAGGGTGGTAAATAAAATTATAAGCCCAGGGAGTCAAGACTAAAGTCTTTATTGAAAATGAAAATAAAAATGAACAACAGACACACCGCTTACTCAACTAGTGAGCTGCGGTGTGGGATGGGATAAAAGGCCAGTCTCTAGGGGATGTTTAGCAGGGTTCGTGGTGTTGCAGTTTGACTCTCTCCGCGTCTGGACAGAGCTCTGCACTTCCCGTGTCCTACTCCCGACGGTGGCCGCAACAGGTCAAAAGAACTGGGGGATTTCGAGCAACGCGTTTCGCCCTATGGGCTTCCTCAGGCTCCGTAGTTAGATTAGGTTAGGTTCCTGGGTAGGTCTTCCTTTGGGGTCATTAGAGTCACAGGAGGAAAAGAAACAGAGGGAGACCTTGCCCACTATCAAGGTTGTTATTACACCCATATTTAATATTTAACTATAGGTAGCGCCCGGGTATTTCTGTTCTATAGACATTAAACGGGCAATGGATGGAAGGGAAGTAAACATAATTATGCCCATTTATAAACCATTAATAAGACCACACCTTGAATATGGAGTACAATTCTGGGCACCACTCCTTAGAAAATACATTATGGAACTAGAGAGAGTGCAGAGAAGAGCCACCAAATTAATAAAGGGGATGGACAATCTAATTTATGAGGAGATGTTGGCTAAATTAAATTTATTTACATTAGAAAAGAGACGTCTAAGAGGGGATATGATAACTATATACAAATATATTCAGGGACAATACAAGGAGCTTTCAAAATAACTATTCATCCCACGGGTAGTACAAAGGACTCTTGGTCATCCCTTAAGGTTAGATGAAAAAAGATTTCACCAGCAACAAAGGAACGGGTTCTTTACAGTAAGGGCAGTTACAATGTGGAATTCATTACCCATGGAGACTGTGATGGCAGATACAATAGATTTGTTCAAAAAAAGGTTGGACATCTTTTTAGAAAGGTATACAGGGATATTCCAAATAGGTAAATATGGGAAGGATGTTGATCCAGGGATTAATCAGATTGCCAATTCTTGGAGTCAGGAAGGAATTTATTTTTCCCCTTATGAGATGTCATTGGATGATGTGTCACTGGGGTTTTTTGTTTGCCTTCCTCTGGATCAATATACTGTAAGTATAGATATAAGATAAAGTGTCGTCTAAATTTAGTATAGGTTGAACTTGATGGACGCATGTCTTTTTTCAACCTCATCTACTATGTAACTATGTATTAGATATGGCTAATCTGCATGGGTTACCTTGACTCGGGGTGCTGGATTCAGGCTGCTGGGCGATGAGGTAGTAAGGTTGTAGAATAATGAGCGCCAGGAACATGTGTATTACAACAGTCATTTATTCGTGTCCCCAAAACACACAGGGACCGCTCCTTGACATATTGACAACGTTGCACTGTATTTTATATCAGACATACATGAATACGGTTCTTTGATCAGCACCCACTCTTAACACTCGAATGGAGGTACATATCTTGTTTCTTCACTGTGCTAATACCCGGGCCCCCCTTCTTGTTGACTAGGTACATCCCTATTCATTTTCCCGCTAATACTAGGCCAATTGGGGATCCTAGTGGGTTCTATATACGTGACCCCAATAAATGTAGTTTTTATGGTAACTGCCACTTTCATTTCACCCTGAGAGGAATGTAAATGCAGATCCGCGTTTAGATCCGAACCACCGGCATCGGGGAATCCCCGTTACAGAAGCACTCTGTCACATGCCGTTTCATACCAAGAGACTTGTACTGGACTCCTCTAGTCTCCTCTAGGGATCTCAACTAACAAGGACACTATACCTGTCAATAACATAATAAAGTCTGATCTCAGACACGCTATTAGAGAGGGCTGGGGTTCCTTGCAATGCATCTGATCTCAGACGCGCTATTAGAGAGGGTTGGGGTTCCTTACAATGCATCTGATCTCAGACGCGCTATTAGAGAGGGTTGGGGTTCCTTACAATGCATCTGATCTCAGACGCGCTATTAGAGAGGGTTGGGGTTCCTTACAATGTAACTGATCTCAGACGTGCTATTAGAGAGGTTTGGGGTTCCTTACAATGCATCTGATCTCAGACACGCTATTAGAGAGGGTTGGGGTTCCTTACAATGCCTCTGATCTCAGACGTGCTATTAGAGAGGGTTGGGGTTCCTTACAATGCATCTGATCTCAGTCACTCTATTAGAGAGGGTTGGGGTTCCTTACAATGAATCTGATCTCAGACCCGCTATTAGAGAGGGTTGGGGTTCTTTATTCAACCCTCCCTGCCCGGGGAGATTACATCATGTACTGTGTTTGGTTACTCAGTATGGGTGAGTACCTTGACTCAGGATGCTGGATTCAGATGGCTGGACGATGAGGTAGAAACGATGGAAAATAATGGGCACCAGGAACTTTTGTACTGTAGTATAACAGTCTTTTATTTGTGTCCCCTAGCATGGAGACTGCTCACACGCAGTGCCAGCTGGGAATATCGCGGGGCTGTGTGCACGGACATATCGTGTGAGGTCTCTTACCTTCTCCGTCTCTTCCTGCAGGATCCCTCATCATGGCGCAGAGATGTCAAATGGCGTCACGTTGACATGACAATGTGACGTCGCCTTGGCAACCCGGCACTACAGGGTGCGGCACCGCAGGGTGTCCCGTTGTCATAGCAATGTCACATGTCCCGTTGTCATGGCAACGCGACACCATATGACGTCGCAGCGCCGTGATGAGGGACCCTGCAGGAAGAGATGGCGAAGGAGAAGGTAGGAGAGTTACAGAGGCTCTGCGCTCTCCCATGGCGATTAGTTTTATTGTTGTGTGGGGCCTCTATAACTGCGGGGTTTGGTGCCATGGCACCGCCATCAAGCCGGGCCTGTGTCACACACACATGAAAAAGTTCTCCTGGTTTTATAATCAACGTACATAAATACGGCGTTTCCGTTAGTGCCCACTTTTAACACTGAAATGGAGGTGCAGTCACTTAGTTGTTCTACGTGTTGGAACCCGGCCCTCCCTTTGTTGCTTCGGGATCATCCATCGATATTACCCTGGTTACACTACACCCACACTAGGCCCCATTGATCATGGTTGGTCCATCACAAGTGACCACAATACCTTTGGCCTGTTTGGGAACTGCCACTTCCATACAGACTGAGGAGGTATATTAATGTGGATCTGAGATTAGATCCGATCCTCCAACACCCGGGAGCCCTCTTTCCTGAGGCCCTCTGTGGCATACTGTAGGAGACATATGCAGAGTTATAAACAGGGAGACATATTTGAGGAAAATATACCATGGATTTATTTAGCCCGTATCTTCACACAATCTCTTTAAAGAAGCATACAAATAAATAAACAGGCCTAACCCTGTGTAAGGGCTAACTCACTTTCCCAATCCCTAACTGCAGGGTTGGGAGGATAGGCCTCTTACCAGCCTCTGACCCAATGTCCAAAGAGGTACCTGTAAGCAGGGGCTCTTTCCCTCAGTCTGGGTTGGTGTCCATGGGGTGCACCCTCTGGCGGGTTCCAGTGACCGCTGTGTCCTGGAATAGAGGGGCTGGTTCCCTGGGACCCCTCTATGACAGCACTTACCATATTAGTTTACGCAAGAGGCTTTTCTACCTGACTGATGAGCCAGGTGGAGACTGGCTAATGGTCTCTAGCTGCTATTAACCAGCTCCCTGCTGGACTATTCATCCATTCCAGATACAGACTTCCTATTGGGATGTGACTGCTTTTAATAAAGGTCAAGCTCTTCATTACCCCTACCTGTCAGTAATACATTGGTATTATGAGTATGAGTATATATATATATATATATGTATATATATATATATATATACATATATATATACATATATATATATATATATACATATATAAAGCAGAAAATAGCCGTGTTAGTCCAGTTGAGATATAACTCTCGAAAGCTTGTCCTATGACATAAATTGTTAGTCCAATAAAAAAGGTATCACCTAATACTGAAGAACTAATTTATTCTGCACTATATACATATATATACACAGTGGTCGACAAATCACCCAAAAATTTACTCGCCAAACAAAAAAATCTACTCGCCACCTTGCCCCGCCCTAGTCCCGTCCCCAGCCCCTAGTCCCGCCCCCAGCCCCGCCCTAGTCCCGCCCCCAGCCCCACAATAGTCCCGCCCCCAGCCCCTAGTCCCGCTTAAAATGGTTTTTAAATAAATTCCTAGCAAGAACAACATTCGTTTTTTGACATAAGTTTATTTATTGTATTACATTATACTACAATTAGTCCTTGTTAAGTGTGTGTGTGTGTGTGTAAATGTCGGATTTAGACAAAAAAGCCAGATGTGAATGACTAGTTTCTAGCACCCTTTAACCAGGGTGTGTGTGTGTGTGTATATATATATATATATATATATATATATATATATATATATATATATATATATATATATATATATATATATATATATATATATATATATATATATATATATATATATATATATATATATATATATATATATATATATATATATATATAGTGGTGCCATCGCTGTCCTCTAGGGGCTGAATAGTGCAGTTATAGGATTTTGCAGCTCTCATTGAGTTAATCCTCTCTGGCTTGGCTGGTCACCTGCTGGCTAATTAATCAGGAGGTGCCTTAAAATCATGGAAGCAGCAAGGCACTGAGAGACAGTTTTTCCCAGAGAAGGGATGAGACAGAGGAACTCCCCAGCTAATGGAGGCTGTTAAAAGAAGTCTGAGAGACACTGCTGAGAGAGCTGTGCTGAAGCAGTGACATCGCCGGTTGGACTTACAGATAAGCTAAACCCTTATTTTTGGTATTCAGAGACTTTATGTGTGGGGCAATAATATCTGTTTGGGGGTGGAATGAGCTTAGCTATCCATCCGGGTTAGTAAGGGTTGCTGCTGAAATGTGTAGTGAGCTTTCCTAATGGAAATAGGATTTGATTTTATTATTTGGTTTTTCTCAAGGGGGTGAGAAAGGTCCTATTCCAGGACCGAAACGTCGGATTGGGTGACTTATCTTTTTTATTCAGATGCCCAATACAGTTTTTCATGATTACTGAACCGAGTGCAGTCTTTCTTTACCGGACGAGAGAATGGTAATGTTGTTTTTCTATTATTTGAGACTAGCACCTGTCTATATGAACCAGTACATTGAGTGCAAGCTGTGATGTTTGTTTATATATATATATATATATATATATATATATACCTGGTTCCAGCACTACGGGTTAATGTTGTTTTCAGGAGAAATGTTGCAAAGCTTGTCTGTGACCTTTCCCTGTAACAGTTTTCATGTAACCAAAGTTATGTTGCATTTTAAACAACAAATCAGGGGCTGGGGAATATTGACCGCACCTGGCCTTGAATGTTTCAATGTTGGGGCATATGGTATAAAAAGGTGGGGAGGGAGACGCCTAGCTCAGCTCCAGCTCTGGTTATGAGTTCCAGCTGCAGATTCAGAGCTGCCAGTGCTGGTCCAAGACCTGAAAACCAGTCCATGAAAGCACTGTGAAGAAAGAACAGGGGAAATCTCTGCAACGGGGACCCTGCAACTAGTTCTGCAGCGTATCCCCAGTTGGGTATGTGTTGTCTGTTTATCTGTAGTATAGTTATGGATATTTCTCTTTCAATTAATTAATTTTAGAAACTCTTGTGTTTCTGTCTGGCTAATTGATCCCTGGTGTGATAGTCCTGATCTGTCGTGACAGCCTTCTTCTGGGGTCCTAACTTAGAGGAGCACTGTCCCTATCTACCACATAATAAAGCAGGAGGGCCTGGTCTGTGCTATTACTTTATGAACATCCCTATGATCTCCCCGAGACTCCTCTCTTCTTGCTCTCCGGGAACCTGAACTTCCAGACCCTTCCCCCTATCTTTTATATCCCTTCTGACATCAGTATCCCCATGGCAACACAGGGTTGGCCCAACCCACACTATTCCGCTATTATCTCCTCACAGCAATCTCATAACCACATTGCGGGGGGGGTTACACTTACAGTGCATCTGTTCTCAGACATGCTATTAAAGTTCCTTAACCCAGTGGTGTGCAAACTGGGGGGTGTGCCCTCAGATTAACTCCAGGGGCGCGGGGTTTACAGAGGCCCCGCGTGCTGCCTGAAGGCACTTAAATTAAGTGCCGGGGAAGTGGCGAAGGCCTCTGTAAACTGCACTTACCGTGGTTCAGCTGGCATCTGGAGACGCGTCGCCATGGCAATGTCAGACGCTCGGCATAGGACAAAGTGAGGGAGAGGCCTGCAACTTGGGGAGAGCCGGGACCAGGCGGTCACGAGAGGTCCAGCCCAACTGCTTTGTCCCCTGCTGCTAGCGGGCCCGACCAGAGAGGCCTGACACCCAAGCTAAGGGTTTATATGTAGTGGTCGACAAATCACCAAAAAATCTACTCGCCGAACAAAAAAATCTACTCGCCACCTAGTACCAAACGTGTGCTTCTTGGGCCAATAGGAGCTCGCCACGATGTTAAATCCACTCGCCCGGGGCGCGCAAATGTATAGGTTTGTCGAACACTGTGTATTGGGGTTTTTTCTATGTATTGTTTTTTATATATATTAAGTGTTTTTTTTCTATGCATTAAGTTTTCTTTCTATGTATTGTTTTTTTTTTTGTTGATATGTATTATTTAAAAAAAAATTAATTGGGGGGGGTGGGGCAATTTGTATATATTTGTGGGTGTGAGGATTTGTTTGTATGTATTTAGAGGGGTCGGATATTTTGGTATGTATTTTGTGGGGGGGGAATTGTGTGAGGGAGAAGGAATGAGTGTGAGGAGGGATTGAGAGGGTGGGGGGAGTGAGGGAGGGAGCAAGAGTGGGATGCAGGGGAGAAAATACATGTGAGGCAGGGGGGCAGGGATTGAGTGAGAGTGGGGTATTTAATGAAGGTTGGGAGAGGTGAGACGGAGGGGAGAACAAAAAATGGGAAGAGGGAGGTAAATAGAGGGGGCTCGCGAGGTATGAAATGGGGGGAGGGGAATCGCAAGACTGCCGACATTGGAGGGCCCCGGTCACATGCATGTGAAATCCGTGCCACCCAAACACTAGCACACGGAGCCCCCCTCACCGGCATGCGTATCCCGTGTCCTGCACTGGCACGTGGGCATGCTGCGCCCCCTAGAACCCGCACTGGCATGTGGGCACGCCGAGCCCTCCCCCCGCACATACTCACACATTGGCTTTAAAGGGAGTCCCTGTACAGTTTAGGACTTGATTCAGAACCTGGCACCTGCCTCTAGGGCAGGACTGGCACAGATACACAGCCTGGCACCTCTAGGGCTGGACTGGCACAGATACACAGCTTGGCACCTCTAGGGCAGGACTGGCACAGATACACAGCATGGCACCTCTAGGGCAGGACTGGCACAGATACACATCTTGGCACCTCTAGGGCAGGACTGGCACAGATACACAGCATGGTACCTCAAGGGCAGGACTGGTGCAGGTACACTTCTGGCACTGCTAGGGCAGGACTGGCACAGATACAGTGGCGACCAACTTTATTCTAACTCGGCTAGTTCCGCGAATTTCAGAATATCCCGGTGATGTGCGGTTTTGTATCGTTTTCGCCCGGAGTGTATTGCGTTATTTTCCCGGCTGTGATTTAAGCATTTTATTCCCGCTGGCTGCAATACTGCAATGCCGTGTAAAAACGCATGGGGGCGTTTGCGAGCTGTTGTCTTTGAAGCCGTCCCCTATAACCCCTAACATACAGTACTGTACACATACAGTACTGTATATGCACATCAATGATACTAGGGGCCGGCGGGGGCGAGATGTGTTTTCAGCAGAGAGAGATCCGCTGCTCTCTCTGCGCAAACATCGGCACATTAAAAATTATTTAAAATACATTTTTATTCATAGTGTAGATGTGCAGAGGGTCTCCGGAGCTGAACCGCGTTGGTTTCAGGTCCGGGGACCCTCTGCTTCCCGAAATACAGACCCCTTTATGAGGTGCCGGTATCCCTCTGCATTTAAAGGACTTGCGGGGGGGTTGCGGGTGCACTTAACCCCTTCACGACCGTAGCAGTTAATACCGCTACGGTCATGAAGGGGTTAACCCCTCCCGCTATCCCCCTGCAAGCCCTAAACAACCACAGTTGGGGCTAATACCCCCTTCACCCATCCCCACTACCCACAATAAAAAAAACTCACACACAGCAGCCGCCCAAAAAATAAATAAATATAAATAAATAAATGAATATAAATAAATTTAAAATACATTTTAATTCATAGTGTAGATGTGCAGGGGGTCTCCGGAGCTGAACCGCGTTGGTTTCAGGTCCGGGGACCCCTTGCTTCCCGAGATACAGACCCCTTTATGAGGTGCCGGTATCCCTCTGCATTTGAAGGTCCCGATCACGTGACCGCGGCATGTAAACCAAGCAGAGGGATAACGGCACCCCCTAAAGGGGTCTGTATCTCGGGGAGCAGGGGGTCCCCGGACCTAAAACCACAGCGGTTCAGCTCCGGAGACCCTCTGCATATCTACAGTATGAATAAAACACACACATCAATAAAGAATCGTTCCTTACCTTTGCGGCTATGTGCTATGGTAACGAAGCAGCATGAATGTATTTTTAATAATATTGTACAGTGAGCAGGGGGTTCCCTGAGCCAGAAATAAAAACTCAGGGGACCCCCTGCTCCTGCACAATATTATAAAAAATACAGAAATGCTGCTTCATTACCATAGCTGATAGCCGCTAAGGCAATGAAGGGGTTAACCCACCGTGCCCGCTTTATTGTGGGTAGCGGGGGTGGGTAAAGGGGGTATTTGGCCCTTGGTGCGAGTTTAGGACTTGCGGGGGGGTTGCGGGTGCACTTAACCCCTTCACGACCGTAGCAGTTAATACCGCTACGGTCATGAAGGGGTTAACCCCTCCCGCTATCCCCCTGCAAGCCCTAAACAACCACAGTTGGGGCTAATACCCCCTTCACCCATCCCCACTACCCACAATAAAAAAAACTCACACACAGCAGCCGCCCAAAAAATAAATAAATATAAATAAATAAATGAATATAAATAAATTTAAAATACATTTTAATTCATAGTGTAGATGTGCAGGGGGTCTCCGGAGCTGAACCGCGTTGGTTTCAGGTCCGGGGACCCCTTGCTTCCCGAGATACAGACCCCTTTATGAGGTGCCGGTATCCCTCTGCATTTGAAGGTCCCGATCACGTGACCGCGGAATGTAAACCAAGCAGAGGGATACCGGCACCCCCTAAAGGGGCCTGTATCTCAGGGAGCAGGGGGTCCCTGGACCTAAAACCATAGCGGTTCAGCTCCGGAGACCCTCTGCACATCTACAGTATAAATAAAACACACACATCAATAAAGAATCGTTCCTTACCTTTGCGGTTATGTGCTATGGTAACAAAGCAGCATTTCTGTATTTTTAATAATATTGTACAGTGAGCAGGGGGTTCCCTGAGCCAGAAATCAAAGCTCAGGGGACCCCCTGCTCCTGCACAATATTATTAAAAATACAGAAATGCTGCTTCATTACCATAGCTGATAGCCGCTAAGGCAATGAAGGGTTAAGGCAGAATAGCATGTTTATTGGGGACATTTGCCCCCAATAAACATTGCAATAAACAACATACAGTACACCCCCTGTGTATTTAAAATACATAAACAATAAATACATTAAATACATATTTTTAATGTGTGTGTTAAACCTCCCTGCCTTGACTGTAATCTATGTAAAGCCCCCTCCCCCATTGTGTCTGTTAAGCTTCCCTGCCTGTGTTACTGTGAGTGCAGTGTATGTAAATGTGGGGAGGGGGAGGGGGATCCCAATGTCCATACACTATAATGCAGCGTCTCACTGCCAATGACCCACCCGTGAGACCTAACCACCCTCACCCACTAACCACAAGGGAGGCCTACCCACATACCGTTGCCCCCCCCCCTCCACCACCCCATCCTGCCCATGGCCCCTCCGCTGCTGCAAAACAGAGACAAAAATTAAAACATCCAAAGTAATGTCCCCTAACCCCTCAATCACCATAGCGGTTATTAACCGCTACAGTCATTAAGGGGTTAACCCACCCTCACCCACCACTCGGGATGCCTACATACCCTCCCACACTAACCCCCCACCCTGTCAGGCCTAACCACCCTCACCCACTACCCACAAGGGAGGCCTACCCACATACCATTGGGGAACCCCCCCCCCACCCCCAGTACCCACAATAAAAACAATACACAGCCCCACAATAAGCATCATTATATTTATTAAATACATTACCCACCCCCTGTGCCCCCCCATAAATACAAGATTTATCCTTTTACAAACAGGGTTCATAATGCAGCCCCACGCGAGTCCCTGGTGGGCTGGCGGGGCACCTGACAGACCTACAGGGTACCAGCAGCCCTTTTTAAACAGGTTCTGGAGGCCTGCTGGTGGGTCCCGCCAAGCGCCATGGCCCCCAGATGGTCTCCTTGGGTCACCGTGGGCCACAATTGGGTCCCCACGGTAGGCCTGCGGATGTCTGGGAGCCCCGGGTCAGACCCACAGGTGTCTGCGGGGTCTCGGGTGGTTCCCACGGGGGTCTGGAGAACTCACAAGTGCTCACTACGGGTCCGCGGTGCCCCCACAGAAGTGGGACCACACATCATCATCCCCGCACCATGGGTCGGCGGTGCCCCCACAGAAGTGGGACTACACAGCTTCATCCCCGCATATTACGGGTCGGCGGTGCCCCCACAGATGTGAGGCCACTGCTTCATCCCCGCATGTGTCACCCGTGGAACCACCAGCCTGATATCCGTGGGATACCCGAGGAGACCCACAGGTGGTCTCCAGAGGTCCCACGCAGAACCACGGAACAAACCCTGAATGTAAAAAAAATAAACCTGGCCTATACATTCAATACATAACCCCCCCCCCCCCCAACACCTACAGTACAATAATGTGCAAAATAACTATTATCCAGATATGGATAATAGATTAATTGCCCATTATTAAAAACATTAACTAGCATATTCAAATAAATAAAGTACTACTGACCTCATCAATAAGAAGTCTCCGTCGCCAGCGACATCCTTGTCTTGCCCACAAAATACATAGCAAATACAAAGCCAATACATTGCAAGTACATTCAGATATCAATTAACCCCTTAAACACCTTATCAGATAATAACCGCAAAGGTAATTAAGGGGTTAAGCCACACTGGCCCGATACCCACCCTTCACCCATGAATTTGTACAGTGGCTTCATCATGCAACTATATATACAGTGTGTGTGTGTATATATAGATATAGATATAGATATAGATATATACATACAATGTATACACACACATGATGAACCAATATACAAATAAATGTAGAAGGGTTATCAAAACCATACTGTACTACAAATAACACTTCTCCATACAGACACACTGCATTACAATGAATTTCCTTTAATAATCCTAACTGATCTTACAATCTAAATCATCAAATGCCAATGAAAAACCTCACATTCCAATCAATACATTGCATTTACATTGTATAAATGATGCATAAAATCTATGCACCATATACATTCTGCAAATGAATGTTAACAATATCATTGCAAGCAAAATACAA